>NC_138945.1:40232500-40485000 GCF_965226115.1 Aulonocara stuartgranti | reverse complement strand
TCGTGCGAACTGTGTATAGAGAGCGACAGCACTGATCTGTGAGTGATGATAATTTGTGCACCAATTCCTCTGACATCGTCTTATTAATCGTCATGTTTGCATAGTAAGCTAACAAGTGAAATCTCCCGCAGCAAGCTTAAACATGTGAGAGGTTGATCGCGCAGAGAATCGCTGAGCTTATGTGAGTGCGTGTGTAAAAGCATTTCAGTTCTGCTGAGCCAAATAAGACAGGTCAGGGTGAAGAAGTGACAGCCAAAGAAAAGCTTACCACAAAACGGAGAAGTTATGACAAATCAGACTATGAGGCAAAAAGAAAGTGCAGCTTTATGGTTTCATGGACAAGAGAATTTCTGTGGCTGCAATATGATGAGCTAAATAACCAGGGCTGCACATAAGTGGTCCGCAGGTGCGCATTCGCTGTCAAAATAAAAAACACGCACAAGGGTTAGGGTTAAATTTAAAAACTGTACTTTTGAGTTAAAATATATATTTATAATTTTAATAAATGAAAAATTAAAAATGCATGAACATTTTTTTGTATCGAAAAAATATCGAACCGTGACACCAAAGTATCGAACCGAACCGAACCGTGAATTTTGTGTATCGTTGCACCCCTAATATATATATATATATATATATATATATATATATATATATATATATATATATATATATATATATATATATATACACACACACACACACACACTTTACAGCTAGTCGTTATGACCAATAATATTTATCACGATATACATTTGAAAGTTTGTGATAACGATATAATTGACACTAGACAAAATACTTTACAACTCCACAACTTTATTTGTGCAAAAAAAATTAAAAATCAATGTATTTTCACTTAAACAAGCTGCTGTTTTTTTATGTGTATTGAAGTTATATAAAAATTTAACAGTGCAAATGCAAATTCCTTGCTGACAGTTTAACCAAAAGGCATTTTCAGTGGAAATTGGCCGACATATCCTCAGCATAACCATGTATAATATCCACAAAACTTAAAAAGAGGTTATACACACACAATATGGTAATATTATGTTGAAGCATAGTACCACTCCGCGAGGCTCCTGCCTATGATAGCCATAGTGCTCCAACAATCCATCAACCGGTGCGGGTTCGTAGCTTAGCAAAGTCGTACTAAAACATTTGACAGATTTTCGTGTACCACATAAAATAGTTTCGAGGTCAGTAAACACATCCAGAATTCATACATAAGGCACACGGGATTATAAGGGGCACTGTCGATTTTCAGAAAAGAATTAATTTTAAGTGTGCCGTATTTTCCAAAAAACACGGTAATAACGACGGCCCGCTAGCATGCGCTACCAAAAATAGTGCTTTGTTGTGTATCTGACGGACAAAAGCCAAACCAGTTCCACACCAAAGAAGCTGCAGCATTTTTACAAACCAATTCTGGTTTATCTGTTTCATCCAACGATCTGCTTTCGCTGCCGTGCTTTTTCCGCTATGTGCGTATGAAAACAAAGGCACTGCGCATGCGCCTTTTACCCATATTCTATCTCGCAATATTTCATTTTCTTATCGTTGCCCAACATTATACCGGAATTACCGTGAACGGTATGATAAGGCCCAGCCCTAATATATATATATATATATATATATATATATATACACACACTTCTGATTTTTTGCTTTAACTTTTAATCTCTGAATTTTTATTTTGTACGTCCTGACTTTGACCTGGGCGATAACCAGGCAGCGCAGTCAGATGTCACAGAGGCCGATGTCGTTGAAAAAGGCAAGAAGAGAAGGCTTCAAACAGTAACTCCACCCCCTGCGTTCATCATCACACCTCAGCAGGTCGCACTCTGATGGAGGATACCTGTTTCACCAATCACATTCATTCACTGATCTGATTTCCACGTCTCCTTTGTCAGGCTGTGGGACAGGAAGCTTTAAACTGGTTCCATTTAAAGTCTCAGAGCTCTAATGTGCAGCTATCACCTTAGAAACAAGCAGTCCAACTGAGCATGCTCAGACACAAAATCATTCACTGCAGTTCAAATCGTATGTTACCTCTCTGTGCCACAAATGAATGCAGAGGGCCCATATTAACAGAGAAAGTTGATAACCACAGTAGTATTATAAGACGAGCCAACTCAAACAAAGCCTGACATTGATAAACTTCCTGTGTGACCACGACCCTCTGATCAACTTCCTGCTAATAAAAATAAAATAAGTGCATTAAGTTTAGATATTTTTTTTTGAAACATTCAGCTGTTTGTTCATAAACACAAACAGAAATCAGGTGATCAGTCTCTTACTTCCGGAATAAACAAACCCACACTTACCACGTGACGGCGTTACGCACAGAGCAGTGTTGCACGTGGCGAGCAGCCCTAACACTCTCTACAGTTTTTATCACACAAAACATTTTATCAGTGAGCGAGCTGAACACAGAGGTCAAAGGTCATAGCTCATCGCTCCCTGCACGTGTGATTCTCTCAGCTAGCTACCTTTATCTGTTAGCTAACCATCTCGAGCTGCGTCGATAAACCGCGCATATCTCTGCTTCATTTCAGCGTCTCCGTTATATCAGTTCACAAACAGCACCAATACACGAACACACACGCACGGGTTTTCACAGTTAAAGTCTTACCAGAGCGGCAAGTCCGTTGTCTGACGCCATGTCTCCCAACCGAAGATCGTCTACGAAGCCAAGATGGACCACTGTCAGAGACTTCACGCATGCGCAGTGTCTTGCGTGGGTCCCAGCGACGCATCAACAGTGACTCTTCACCTTTTTTTACGATCTCTGATCTCAACTTTAACACCGTGTCACGTCACAACATTTAAAGGGCCATATTATCTTTATTTACTTTTAAATAAATTAAATTTAAAGAAGTCCAAAGAGGGTAAAATGAAAAAAATGAGTGACAAAAGGAAAAAAATAATATTTACTGCCCTCAAAACCAAAAACAGTGAATTGTTATTTTTTTACTTAATTATTAAATTTAATCAATAACAATTAAACAAATAAAACTGAATGAAAAGTATATAACATTATATGATAATTACTTTATTAAATTCATTGTGTAAATGTTATATTAAACATTTCTGTCTTTGTTTAAAATAACCATCAATGAGATTAGAAATTATATGATTGCTTATATATGTTTTTGTTAAAATAAATAAATAATTATAATTATAATCTGTCTTTGTTTCTTTATATCTAAATTAATTCCATTTATAACTATGTTTGTTACTGCTTGCTTTCATTTTTATATGGATCTAATTTTTATTTTTGATATTTTATGAATTTACTTCATATGTAATCTTGTGTTATCTTGTGCTCCTAAATGTAATGAACACGTGAAAATATTTAATTAAATATTTTATTTATCTAATTTATTTCATTTAAAAAAATAAAAAATAACAGTGATCAATCTGAAGCAATTACTCACCAATACAGTCTGCAGTCTGTGCTGCCCCCCTGTGGTAACTGAATGAATTTCATTTCTAGGTCCAAAACAGCTTGTTTTTTTGTTTTGTTTTTATTCAGAGTAACGTTTAAACGGATTTATGTTAAATCACAATATTATCATGGTAAACAGACATAAACAGGACCAATGAACTGAAAATATGATTACAGTAGTAAAATACAAAGACATTGACAAAGAGATTTAATCGTGGTTTAAAACGTTCAATGTTTCAGTCTCAGATCACATGATCTCATAATTTTGAATTATTATTATTATGTTATTTTCATTTTATGCTATAAAATTAAGAATTTGGATATCCTTACAGTTTATGAAAATTGTTTAAATTAAAAAAGTAATATCATTGAACCAAATGGGTTTTTTTCCCCTAAAACCGCAATTTAATCTCAAAATGTGTAAATGTTGTAATTATTTTAAAATGTAATTAAGTTTTTTGTGATGATTAAAAATATTATTATGCTGTTATTTGACTCCTCAACTCTGAAGATGTGAGGTATAAGTGGTTATAAGAATTTTATAAAATAGGGCTGTCACTATATCACATGATAAAGTATTATGATATGTGTCTATGTATGTGTAAATATTACAAATTATAGAAAATAATAATAATTTGTCTAATTGTTTTTCAAATGAATCTATAATTACGTAATGTATGAACACTGATATTTAACATGTTATTGTTATTGTCAGTGCTGGTAGTATCTCACACCATCAGGCCAACATTTGGACATTTGATCTGAAAAATGTACCTGATGTAAATAAATAAATAAAATCCATATCCTCTGTAAATAAAAAATAATAAAATAAATAAAAACTTGTGAGTGGCTTTGCTTTTTTGGCAGACTTGGGCTTCCACAGGGGGTGGTACATTGTGCTGTCATTTTTGTAATCAGACGTAATATTTTCCCGTGTTAATCAGATAAAGAGTTCCCTCTGTTCACTGTAAATGTTTCTTGTTTAGTGTCTTTTTTGGTAAATCAGGTGAGGTTGGTGTTTTTTTCTGGCTCTTTCTGATTGGTTGCAGCATGAAGCTTCGGTTTCTCGGTGCTGAGCTCCTGTTTTTACGTATTTATGATTTTATTTAATGCGAACGTCACAAACGTTTCCTCCCCCCGCGGAGCTCCACAGTGGACCGACCCGGGCAACAGGAAAACATCCTCCTCCTTCTCCTCCTCCTCCGTCTGGGGTCACAGCAGCCCCCAGCCCGGGCTTTAAAACCAGCCAGCCGCCACATCCTCATTTTTCTCCTCCCTCCACCCTTCCTCCTCCTCCTGTCGGGGCTGTGAGGACGGAGCGCCTCCTCTCCTCTCATCTCCGGTCAGCCTGATTCTCCTGCTCGGAGGTAAGATCTCCCTCTGTGCGCTTTTCTGTTTTTCTCGCGTCGCTGCAGACGCACTCGTCTCCTCCTCACCCTCCTCTTCCTCCGTGTAATGAAGCCTCAGATCGGCCACATGACCGCAGAGCTCCTTCATCCCTCCGCTGCACCTCAGCTCGGAATAAAAAACAGCGTCTCAGGTTCAGTGTGTGTGTGTGCGTGTGTGTGCGTGTGTGTTCGGGCCTCAACCGGCTCTGCTCCTCTTAGAGGAGGAAGGAGATCTGTCGGTATGATGTTTTGATGGGGGGGGGGGGGGGGGGGGGGGTCCTGTGAGATGTAGAAAATAAAGACAAATGATTATGATGAGGAGGTTTAAAGCCTCCTCCAGGAGGGGAGCAGCAGTTGCTTCAGTCTCTAAAACATGAGGGAATGATGAAAATGCTACTGCTGCTCCTGGAGGAGGCAGGAGGAGCTCAGTGTTTACCTCCAAACAGATTAAGAGGAGCTGCAGGTGTGTTTGGTATTTATGGCTCAGCTGTTGGTCAGAAAGTTACACCTGGCCCATTAGAGGCGGAGCTGAGTCAGTCAGGGATTCATGAGGCTGTCTGAAGAGATAGTAGAACAGCTGCTCTTTGGGCCAGATGTGGTGATGATGTCAAAGCAGAGCTAACATCTGGGACATTTAAGGCTGCGCTGAAGCAGCCAGAACGCCAATCGTAGCCCAAACACCTGCCGCTGAGGACCAATCGTCATCATCGCTAACATTCCTCATGCTCTCAGAGATCCTGGACACCTTCTGAGAGCAGCTGCGACGCTCTGGCACTGATCAGTTCTATTATCGGTGATTGATCAGAGAAACTCGATCAGTTCAATCCACAAAATGTCAGAATCGGTGAAATGCTCTCTAACAGGAAGCTGGATCAGTCTCTGGAAGTCATTTACTGATCATCACTGAACTGTTGGAGTGAAGAGGCTTCTGGGATGGGAGCTGAAACATTTTCAGGAAACTTACAGAATTCCAGTCGATTTCTCCTAGCTCCTTAGATTTGAGCTGTTGATTCATCAGCTGATTGGTTTATTGGTTCTGGTTGTTTACGATCATGAGTCCAAGAGCTCCCAATAAAATCTGATCTCAGATTTTAGATGGAGAAGCTTTCAGTCAGTGCCTGGAATCTGCCAATCAGGTTGGAGTTCAGGGTCAGACCTGATGTTCTCTGAGGCGGAGTGGGGATGACTCCTCTGACAGAGTCACCGTGGTGGATCCTTCTGAGTGTTTCTGTAGCTTCTCAGTTAGAAACCTTCCAGTGTTTCTCGTTTGACTTGTATTTGGTCTGCAGCTGTTTTCATGATCTGATTCATTATTTGAGTCATTTTTCTGTTTGTTTTCTGTTCAGATGACACATTTGGACTTTTTTTAACAGAAAACAAACAGAAAACCAGTGAAAGCATGGCTGACATGCTGCAGACCGTCTATGAGTTTCCGGCCTGTGTGCTGCTGGGATGTGAATGTGAAGCAGGCCACTGCCTGGATCCACCCAGCGCCTGTAAAGTGTGTTTAAGTGTGTGTGTGCTTGGGCTAATGGCAGATAAAAGCTCTTAGTGATAAGACTATCAGCCACACAGAGCACTTGGCCTGCTGTCAGTCCTCAGAGACACTCAGCACAGTCAAGTAACCGAGTACTTTTACTCAGCAAGCCGCTGTAACTGCAGCCTCAGCTTCCTGCAGAGAAAAGCAGTGAAGAGTGATTTAAACCATGAGCTACAGAAATAAAACAATAAAATGTCCAAAAATGATCCCTGTTATTGAAAAATAAAAAAGAGCGCTCCAGAGGGCGTCCCTCCTGGAGCCTGTGTGTGGTATCTCCTAATTGTCCTTATTTCATTTGTATTTGATTGTTTTTTTTTTTGAATTTCACAGTGGTGAAAAATCCTCCCAACAGTTCCTCATTACCAAACCGAGTGATTTCTATCCAAGTCCTGCTGGAAAAACTGACCTAATCCCCGAACCTGCTCAGTGCAAGAATAAAATGTCATAAAACATAATGAAGTGAAACTAAAGCAGGAAACATTAATAAAGAATAATTCATCAAAGTCAGCCTGCTTTTAGATGTTTCATGTTTAAACATTTCACTTCCAGCTGCTCACTGTCCTCCATCCTTCAGACACGGCCTTCATCATTATTGTGCAAACACACTCAAGATACAGTCAAGGCGGCCTCACGTGGTTATTAGAGCAAATGTTATAAAATTACAATAAAACAACTAAAATGTATAAAAGCACCAAAAACAGTGATAACAGGAAACTGAGTCCACCTTAAAAGTTTAGGATAAATCATTCTTCATGTTATTAATGCTGTGTTATCTGGGGCCGGATGGCTGAGGCAGCAGCCTAAGCAGAGAAACCCAGACCATCCCTCTCTCTGGCAACCTCCTCCAGCTTATCTGGAGACACAATCTCTCCAGCATGTCCTGGGTACAGAGGAGGCCCCAGGAGATCTTACGTGCATTGTTCAAAGAAAACAGTGATGAAGAAACTGAAGCTAAAATCAGACGTGTTAAAAACCCTGGAAGGGCAGAGGTGAACCATCATCTCTGAGGTCACCGGAAATGTTTGAAACTGGATTTTTTTTTAAAATCAGGAAATCATTAGCAACAGTGTAGCCAATCAGAACAAGGAGTTTACAGGGAGAAGGTCACATGGGCTGGTCCAGATTTACCCTGCTCCAGAGCGAGGGGGGCAGCAGGGTAAGAAGTGATGCTCCCATTATGCCTCGGGCCTGTTGTACCAGCCCGTGTGGGCAGGTCTGAGGTTGCTTCAGGTGGTCAAGTCAGCTGACTGAGTTGAAGGAGGCTGGTTTCTCCTTTAGAGATTCCTTCTTCCTAATGGTACAGACGTACTCCAAAAAAGATCAAGCTGGGATTTATCAAGTCCAACCAGAGATGACTTCACCCCATGGTCTGACTCCATCATTACCAAAAAACGAGCAGAAACAGAAACAAATTCTGGCCACAAAAAAAACAAAGCCATGGCCACCATTAAACTTCAGGGGCCCCCCCCCCTCCCCTGGGTTATGGTAGATGGGCCCTCCTCCCTGATCCTGGTTTCATCCAGTTAAAGGGGAGTTTTTCCTTTTCACCATCGGCAAGTATATCATAGGTGTTCATCTGATTGTTGGTGTTTTTACCTCACGGTAGCTCTTTGAGGCAGCCATTGCTTTGATTTGGCGCTGTATAAATTGAATTAAGGAGCTCGTTAACAGAAGCAGGTGTTTGCAGCAGGTTTCTTCTCGGCCTTTAAGATAAATTAAAGCTGCTGGATGAGTTTATACTGTTTGACCTCCTGCGGGAGGATCTGAGCGTGCTCCTGGGTAACGTTTGGAGGAGAACCGTCACTGTGACTCTCACACATGTTCACAGATCAGGTTCAGCTGAGGGCGCTCTCCTCTCACTGATCTGGTGTCAGATTTTATGGTTGGACAGCGATGGAGGGGGGGGAAGCTGCTCTGCTGACTCTGAGGACAAGCGTAACCACAGCAGCCGTTAGCAGCGGCTGGGCGTCGCCCGGCTGGGCAAGCTGATAAACAGCAGAGGGGAGGGGGAGGAAGGGAGGAGGACAACGAGATGAAAGGAGGTGGTGGGGGACGGTCAGAGGAAGGATGGAGGATATCCTCCCCCAACTCTCATGTTGTTTAGGTAGAAGGTGTGCCCCCTCCCCTCTGACAGCCTCGCTGTGACTCTCCAGCAGTCGTCCGTCCTCAGCAGCTCCAAACACCGTCTGAGCCGTGAGTAACACCTTTAACGCTGAACGCTCGTCATCAGGACGCTGTCACACATCCTCACAAAGCTGCAGCACCTTCATATACACTCGAGCTCGTTTATCACTGTCAGACTTTCAGCATCAACACAAAGATTCAGATATTCACTTTACTGTATCTTGAAGTCACCGCGGCAACCCGAACATCACCACAAGTCTGCGTCTTCTTCCTGAAACTCTTCGCAGCCAATCAGAGAGCTTACTGGAGACAGCAAACTGAGAAATGTAAGTCAAAAAAATAAACATCACAAAAGCATGAAACAATAATTTCTGCTACATAACTTTGCACTTTTGCTGTAACAAAACAAATTTCCCACCTGTGTGACTAATAAAGGTCATCTTATCTTATCTAATAACATTAAGAGAAACAGTAAAAATAAAAAAGAATAAAAACAAAGCTAATCTACCAAAATAAAATCAAAGGAAAAACAAACAGAAACTGCATTTTAAATTAGTTTTGAATTTTTTTTCCAAAAACTTCAACAAAAGCCTCTTAAAGGTTAAAAGACTTTTGATTAAAAAAAAACAACTACAAATAAAGAAATAAAGAAATAAAATAAAGAAATTAAGAAATAAAGAAATTAAATAAAGAACTAAAAACTACAAAAAAAAAAAAAATGCAGACAAAACTCTGAAAAACAAAAAAAATAAAATAAAATAAAATAAAAATCGTCTCAAAACTGCTGATCGGATGTCAATGGTAAAGGAAACAAAGGATATGAAACAAAGTCCCCAGAATGCCTCGATGCTTCTTCCTGCATCCTTCCTCCTGTTCTGTTTCCTTCTCTCTGTTTCCTCCTGTTCTGTTTCTTCCTGGATGTTTCTAGTGGTTTCAGGAAGGAAACGAGTTGACATCATGTCTGAGGCTGTGCTGTGAGAGAAATTGCTCTTCCTCTGATTCTGGATCAGATGAGTCGAGCTCGTTCGTTGGAGCAGCTGATGCGTTCACTAACCCTCTCTCTGTTTTTCCTCTGCAGCTGCTTAAATCAGGTCGGAGCGACTTCCGTGTCCACAGCTATGCAGAAGGTAATGAGTCACTGCTGGAGCTTAATCATCACCACACTTACACCTAAAATATTGCTGCACAATGAGGTTCACACTGAGACTTCAGCTCAGTGAGCAGTCTGTCACTCTGAAAGTTCATTTACACCTTAAAGTGGATGTATTGTCACTGCAGCAGCTTTGCATGATTCACAGCTCAAAATAATCCTTCATGACCATCATCTGTCTGAAACAAGCTGTTGTTGCTGTCGAGTCAGATCTTCTTCTCCTCCTGGTTTGTTTGTGGTTTTCACCTGCTCTTTGAGCTGGTGCCAATAAACTGGACTGTTTTCACTTCCTGATTGTCTCTTCTGATTGGCTGTTTGGCAGGTGGAGGGACGGGTAACTCCGGTCAACCTGCCGTCCTCGAGGGGCCCGAGCACCCCGGGGTCTCCGGCGACGGGCATTGTGGTAATGTCACACCTGCTCAGACGTTCAGATGTTCAGATGTTTATTTACTCGTTTCATCCATGGAAACATTATTTTAACACATTTCTTTATTTTACTGACATTTTCTACTTTTAGTAAACGTACTTTTTGTAAAAACCTCTGCAAAATGCAGACTTTCACCACAAGGTGGCAGCGTTTACTGTCAAAGTTCTGCATGTACGATTTTTTTGTTTGTTGAAATTTGAGCTCTGATCAGATGATTTTAGTTCTTTTAGTTCTTCTTTTATTTTTATGTTGAATGTTGAATTTTTATGTTGAGCTGTTAACCAGTTGTAATCCTACCCAGTGAAATTAAACACTTTTATACATGGAGTACTTGTATTTGTATCTTTAAGTAATCTTTGTGATGATACTTGGAGTGCTCGTGGTAAATAAAGAACTTCCTCTGTCAGGCCCGTGTCAATGACCAGGTGGTGGGCTACAGAGACCTGGCGGCACTGCCCAGAGATAAAGCCATCCTGCAGGTGGAGAGACCGGACCTGATGACCTACCAACCCCACCTGAGCTTCTCCCCGCTCGACCCGCCACGCAGAGAGGTGCGGGTTTGGATTCTTTAGTAGTTAAGGAACATTACTGCTTCACTTTTCAACCCTGAAATTGAAATATTTGACTTAAACACTGCTGCTAGTCCATTTGTCAAGTGAGCTGACCTCTGACCCCGACTGACAGCACTGATACAGCAGCGTTCAGGGACAGCCGACAAAATCAGAACAGACAGTTTCCATTTCAGCTTCTCCTGCCAATTTAACACTTTTCTCATAAATATTATTTAAAAAACTGGAGTCACATCACTTCCTGTTTCCCCTCGATGGCGCTCATTAAAATCCTGACATCATATTTAAAGTCAGAGGAAAGGAATAATCTGGAATAATCCTTAAAGGAAGATCAGATGAAACTTTTACTTTTTAATGATCATATTTCATAGATATGCTTTAAGTTTTTTGATTTTAACTTTAATTTTCTTCATAATATACAGGGTTTTTTCTATATTATTGAGTGCACATTTATTAAAAGAATATCAGCTGAAAAAATCTCTGTGTGTGTGTGTGTGTGTGTGTGTGTGTGTGTGTGTGTGAGAGAGAGAGAGAGAGAGAGCACACAGAGGTGTGTGTTAACAGGTCATTACTGACACTAATGTAATCCTGAGGCGTGTTTGATGCCTGCAGCTGTTGGACTTTATTAAATTCCTGCAGCATCTATGATGACTGTTCATATCTGTGTTCTCTGCAGAGATCTCTGTCTCCTCCATCCACGTCTCCAGCCTTGTCTCCAACCATGTCTCCTGAGGTAAGCCCTCATCAGTCCATGCTGGTGGTAATAACCCAGCTCCATTATTCATTTCCATCCCGGTTTCTTCTACACCTTCAGGCCACGGGGATATAAACTGTTTTTAATGAAGTGGCAGTGCTTACATTTTCCACTTGTTCATTCAGGCCAGGCTTTTCTTTAATGCTCTGGTCCGGTGACCTGGAGTCTGGAACAAAGCCCCGCCCACGAGTTAACCTGACCCTGTGACACTGAGTAGACCTGCATCTGTGGTCGATAAGACTCAAACACAAGCTTTGATTGGTGGTTCATTTCTTGGTGCCACAGCATTCATTGACCTTTCTGAAACCTCAAGTGGTTCGCGACCTCGGCTTTTTAGGAAAACAGTGGTTTGTACTTGTTCTCGTCCAGCTTTTAATCGCAGCTTTGTCTTCACCGCAGTGTTGAAACCATGACACTCGCTAGCCGGGGAACAGAAGGACCTCTGTTCAGACGGCTGGAAACTCCCCTCAGTCAGAGCGCGAAGGGCAAAACAAAATAGGAGCTCCGTTTCTGTCCAGATTTAAAGGACGGGACATCTGTGCAGAAATCACTCAGTTTGGGTCCTTTTTTAACTTTAATTAAGATTTACAGCACAAACATGTTCCACAGGTCCAGTTGGTCAAAAGTGAAATCGTGTTGTTTAAAGGAAAAACAGGATTACATGTTCGGATAAGATCAAGTAATCCAGTCCAGCTTTTTTATCTGGATTAAACCTTCAGTTTGTGTTGTTCAAAACATTGGAACAGGATCAGGATGACTTCCAAAATATCAGGATTACCCTGATCCCAGGCCGGATTCAAAATTAAGAAAAAAAATGTAATAAAGAAAAGTTATTCCAAGAAGAAAACTAGAACTGATAAACTTAAGACAATAAAAAACTTGCACCTGGACTACAGTTTTCAAACTTTGTCCTATACTTGCATTAAAATACTTGTTTTGTAAGTTTATTTATGATGCATTGCATGTCATACATGCAATATGTTTATATTTAGGACTTTAATTTTTATTCATACAGAAAACAATTATATAAAAAAGTGTGAGCTGGGAAGTAAAGTCAAGACATTGGTTTAAAAAAAGGTTTTGAGTTAAGAATGATAAATACAATCATAGTAGATGACAATTAAATTATTAAAACTTAAAGCAAATCCAGCTCATTAAATCACATTGGAAAATTTTTAAATATAGTCTTTCTTTTTACCTTCTTTGAAATTATTTAAATGTTATGACTTAAGGACATCGTCCACAGTGTTTCTGTAAATGATGGTGATTTGTTGTCAGGTCAGTGAAAAAGCAAAAACAATGAAAATTAACAAATTTAATATAATTATTTAAAGTTCCTTTATTTTGAGTTAATTTCAGTGCCCCCTGCACCCCAATTAAATTACTGGTAATCCTTAAAAGTTTATACGGGATCAGAATGAACCTGTCCAGTTTTTGTGTGAACAAGAACATGAGCTGGACGAGCTGGATTACATCATCCACCAAAGGAAAACACACTACAGCCACCTGTCAGCCAAAGAGGCCACGCAGCAGCTTTGTTTTATGGGCCTCTTTGATTTAGACAAAGTTCTCACGGTCAATCGCGTGACCCATGCTGACGTTCTGACTCACTGATTGGTCTGAGCTCACCTGTCAGGTTAAAAGACTGTTTGCTTCCAGGTGAAGGGGCGCAGGGCAGAAAGTGAGAGCGGTTCTCCTGGAGGATCCACGCTGCAGCTGCAGGCTGGACCCAAGATCAGTACGAGCCTGCAGCATTTCCACCGACCAGGTAACACACACACACACACCTGAGGGCTGTCAGGACTCATTAATCCTAAAACCTTTCTCAACCCTGAAGGCAAAGCGGCCGTGTGTCTGAGTTTGTGCGCTCAAATCAAATCACTTTTACTGTCACATCACATGTGCAGGTACTAATTCTTGTGTGCGAGCTTCACAAACAACAGAGGTGTGCAAAAATACAATAACATAAGAACAAGCAAAATATAAGAATGGTTTACCCAGAGTTATATGAATAAATATATGTACAATATAAGAGTGTATGCGCATTACTAAATGTGTATATCTACGTGTGTGTGTGTGTGTGTGTGTGTGTGTGTGTGTATTTTAAAAATTAAATAGAATAAACAATAAAATAAAATCTACAGAGGTTGACATTGGAGAAACCGTACAAAAAAGTTTTTATGCATTTTTTCAGATAACGGGACCAACATTTACAGGAAGCCTCCTATCTACAAACAGGGTGAGCTCTTCCTCCTCTTCCTCACTGTGTGTGTGTCTGTCACTGCTTCATCACTCAGCAACTTCATGCTGTCTCCACAGATGCTCACAAACACGGCGAGGGCAGCGGCGTCATCCAGTCAGCAAAGTTTCCTGCAGCCCAGCCGCCAGATCCCAACCAGCCTTCCAAGATTGAGACTGAGTACTGGCCCTGCCCACCCTCACTGGCCACCATGGGTAGCACACACCGACACACACACATGTGCGCACACACACACACACCTGTGCTGTGAGGTCATTGGTAACTCTGAGGCTGAACCCCGCAGAGATTGAGTGGCGGAAGAAGAAGAAGGAGCTGCAGGAGGAAGACGAGTTTGAGGACCTCACAGAAGAAGCGAAGACGCTACAGGAACAGGAGCTGGAGAAGGTTTGTGACCGTCGCCCCCTCTTTCCAGATTCACATTTTGACTAAAAGCGTCATCTGACCCACGGTTTTGTGGCCACTCAGATCAAGTCCAACCTGGGCCGTCTGATCCTGAAGGAGGAGAAGGAGAAAGCCGTCCACTTCAGGAGGAAGACGCAGTCATTGCCCGACAGAACGCACATGCACGGCAGTAAGAGTGCTCGCACACAGCCACCGCCTTCACATTCCCCACTTTCACCACGGAGCGCTCCTCTGACGTCTCTCTGTCCACTTCTCCCTGCAGGTTTGTCAGCAGGTGCCTCCAAGTCTCCATCACGCTCAGGATCAGGCCTGACACGAGTAAGTGCTCACACCTGACATGGTGCAGAGTGAGACCCCGAAACTGGAGTTAAACTGGACTTAGGCTCACTTTAAGTGACTTTTTTTTATCTCACTGTAGTAAATGAATAGTTAAAACTGGAATCTGGTTTGAAGTGTTTACAACACCAACAAACATGGGCGGAGCTTCTGGACAAATGAAGCATTTTTTCTTCCTGAGCAGCCAGCAGGGGGCGACAGCTGTGGCTGCAGAAACACTTCTTTCCTGTAGATGTGTATGAAACAGCTGTTTGTGTTTGTTGGGTCAAACTTGTATAAAATTAAATCTCAGTCCCACGATGTTTCAAAATGGAGGATTAGCTTTGGTGTGAAGTTTTGGTGTGAAGAATTGGCTGATAAGTCGTTGCACCGATGGAGGTGATGCCACAGTGGCTCCGCCCATCTTTAACCGCCCATGGCGTAAAGTTAACGCTCAAAAGAACTGGTTGTGTGTTGCAGATGCAGTCGGCAGAGTTTTCCACAGATGGCGATAAAGGACGGCCAGGTATGAGTCCTCGCTCACCTTTTTCATGACATCAGAAAAAAGAGCGGCGCTGCTGGTTTAATGAGTTCCTTCTGAGCGTGCAGCTCTCACAGACGATTGGTCACATGAGCCTAACGCACATCACATGAAACAAAAACAACCAGAGTTTGTAGAAACGAGTCACCTGTGAGTGTGCTGATGAACTGTGCCTGACACACCTGAGTGACATCACTCGGTACTAACCTCTGCTCTTCCTGTTGTGTCTTCTATCTTTCAGCTGCTCAGGTAAGCATGTCTGTGTGCATGACCTGTTTAACCGGCACAGCCCTGACACACCTGAGCACATTACTGGCCCCGCCCCCACAGCTGTTATAAAGGAGCACTGACTCGCTGTTGGAGCCTCTGGTGGTCGTCAGAGGAACTGCAGGTTTGGCACCTGGAAGTCAACGGTTGAATTTAGGTTCCTGCAGCTTTGCATACCTCGACATAAAGAATCAGCTCCTCTTTACCACTTTAGCACACGACTGGTCACTGTCAGACACTTCACAGCAGGGCGACTAACCCCACCCTCGTATTTCCTGCAGTCTCACGCCTCTCTAAAGCCTCACTGGTCTGTTATTGTTGGATTATTTCTTATAGAACACTCTCATTAAGTCTTTGTCTCTTTGATAGACAGTTTGTAAGGAGGCCCAGAGAGGTCAAAACACCAGCAAATTGAAAAAAGCAAAAACACAACAGAGGTGATTCAGGTGAACCAGTAATAGCAAACATACATGTACAGTACATGAATCATGTGATTAGAATAGCATCTCTCCCTCAATCAGCTCCAACCAATCCTTGGCTTGTTTACTGTCACCGTTGCAGCTTTTCATCACGGTCTGCTTCATATTGTGAGATTTTGCGATATTTTATTATTTGCTATGTTTTCTGAAGTCGCATTGCATTTGAGCTCTCAGGGCCACAGACGCTGTTCTGTGATGCAGACGCTGCAGCTGCTGCAGCTGCTGAGGATAAATCCAAACAGCACTATGAGGCAGATGTGGCGCAGACCATCAGGAGCAGGAGCGCTTTGATGGCCCACATGTCACGATCCAGCTGATGTTCACAGAGACTGTTGGGCTCGAGCTTTAACGTGTTGGACTGTAGAAAACTTCCGTGTTTTCCATGAAGGAACGCTTCAGTAAAGATACCACTGGCTTCATTTCCTGTCACCGGCTGTCTGGAACGCTCCAGGCCAGAGATGGAGAAATCCAGAATTTAGAAACAGTCTTCCTGACTTGTGCTGACAGAAGCGTCAGATTAACGTGTTGGTTTCATGTGTCGTGTTAAATCAGTCTGAGCATTTTAAATGTGTGTGTGCAGAACGGTGACACTCGCAGGGAGCGCATGGACCGAGGAAACTCTCTGCCGAGCATCCTGGAGCAGAAGGTGAGGCGCTCCCAGTCTCTGGTAGAGTAGCTCTGCATGATTCACAGTTCAAAATAAAACATATTTATCTTTAAGCTGCTCTTTGTGATTGGGAGCCAATCAGAAGAGAGCTGACTTAAAAGGGGAGGAGTTAAAACAAGGCATTTCCGATCAGATAAAGGAGGATTATGTTGAACTGTGAATCATGCAAAGCTGCTCTGTGAAGTACAGGAACAAAATTAGACCCTTTTTAATCACTTCGATTACTGATTTTACTTCTGAATTTTGTCTAAATTTTTATAATCAGTTGACGCAAACAATCAGCTGATCAGATCTGACTGGTACTGTCTCTGATATCATTGTAATACCCCTAACTCAGGTACTACTGGCTCGTTACACTGATGTGTACTTTGCAGTGTAGTATCCGAGTACTCCCTCCAGCTGATGGCATGCTGTGTATTTCAGATCTACCCCTATGAGACACTGGTTGTGACCCACAGAGGGCGCTGTAAGCTGCCTCCAGGCGTGGACCGCACTCGGCTTGAGGTGAGGGACGCTGTGCTGGGTAGTCATTTTCTGTCTTCCTTCTCAGTGTCCCAGTTGAAGCTTCTCTGTGGTAGCACTGGTTTCTCTGGTTTCCCAATTTGACTGTTTGAAGTCAGACTTGTTTGCGCGTCCCAGTTTAACTTTAGAACTGGTTTACATAAACTTTTTTAGAGGTGGGACTGGTTCCAGTCCTCCCAGTCTGAGCGTCGCTGAAGCACGACTGCTTCACTGGAGGTTTTAACTTCTTCTTCTTCTCCTCCCTGTCAGCGGCACCTGTCCCAGGAGGAGTTTGAGCAGGTGTTCGGGATGCCGATGGCCGAGTTTGAGCGCCTCTCGCTGTGGAAACGAAATGAACTGAAGAAGAAAGCCTCGCTTTTCTAACAGGAAGTGACCTAATCCCAACAAATACTTGATGAAGGTTTTAAAGTAGGAGGGGTTCAAATAAAATATCCAATCAGCAGACACACACAGAGCCAATCACCTCACTCCGATACGTCCTCCATCTTACTAACCGTGCTCCTGGAAGCTCGCCGAGGAGCAGACCAGTCCTGGTTAACCTTTTACTGCGACTAACCTTAATCGATACACTGATTACCTGTGCCGCGCATATAATCACCACTGCTTACAGGTCACCACATTATCTTCATCATCTTCATCACATGTAATCTCTGTAGCTCTGTCTCCTCACGTGGATTATTCCCAGCTCCGGGTCTGATCCATGTCAGGGACCTGCTGCGGGTCCCTCAGATTTCATGCCATCTTCAGGTGTTACGCTAACATGAAGCTGCTTCACTTTCATCCTTGTAGTTAGACAGTTAGATGGGATTATTAGTGTGATAGTAAAAATGAAAATGACCTCTTACAGCTTTCCCAATCATTTCTAGGTCTAGGAAAGTCATTATGGACACCTCGTAAGGATTTGTGGAAAGAACAGACCTCAATCTCCAGCATATCCTGGGTCTGTTAGTCAAACCTCAGGTTCAGGAGGATCATGATCTTTATTTAGAGAGCTTTCTTTTTAGTGACGGCCCGTTATCACGGAAGCCTGCAGCTCTTCCACAATCCTTCACAGATCTTCAGAGCAGCTCTGGGAGTTGCAGAGGCTTCAGGAAGTCTGAAACCCTCCGGGCTGCTTCAGGCTGGCTGTAATTCCCCTGGAGGCCCAGCTGAGGGCGCTCTAAGCTTGCCCAGCCTGTTCTGTCGGCTGCAGAGAAGCAGGCTGCTCGTGGTGGTGATTGTGGTCCTGCAGCTTCATGGTAGCAGTCCGGGTCTAACAGCTGATTGTAATGATTAACCACATGCAGCTTTTATTTATTGGATGATTGTATTTTTTCTGCATTTGTCTGCTACTGTGAAGCGTTTTATTTTGGAAATCTTGTTGAAAATATTTTTGGCTGTATAGTTTGTTTTTAAATATTACTCCACGTGGAGTTCAGACCACACACACCTGCAGTTCCTGCTAGCTCACCTGGTGTCACCTGTGCCGTCTCATCCGTCCGTCGCAGTCCTGTTTCTGTCCTCTGATATAACGGAGACCAATAAACTTGCAGAGTAACGTCTGTCTCTCGAGTCTTTTTTTCACACATTTTCACCATAAAAGTCCTCCGTACCTGCACACCAGAGCTCAGACTGGAACCAGTTCCAACCACACGGCTCAGGGACAGGACTGGTTGTCAGTGTCGAGGCATTCACACATTCAGAACTGGGTTCTTACTTAGCTTCCACTTTTATCATCCTATCACAGTTTTGACCTCCACCTCTGGCTCGACCCCACCCTCTCTCTGGATCTTTGGGTTTTTCTGCCTTCATCATCATGATGATGATGATCACCACCACCACCATCATTATCCAATGTCCAGTCTACATCTCTCCCCAGCAGGGATGTCGAACTCATAGCTGCTCCCTGTCAGTGTGAGAAGTTTAACTGAACATGAGAAAGTTTTTCCACACGATGAAAAAAAATGCCGTCGCAGGAAGTGAAAGAAATCTGTCAGCGCGACTGTTTGAGCTTAAACTGAGAAATGTGTAAAATTACAGCAAAGCTCTGTAATTTTAACACAGAAAGTTCCTGTTCATTCACAGTGAAAGTTTTTATATTCTTTATTCATTTATAATTTTTCATTTTCCAAAGACATCCAGCAGGCCGGATCAAAGACTTTCCCGAGCCAGATCTGGCCCTTGCACCTTACGTTTGACACCCTTGCTTTTACTCATTGAAAACAAAGACGGGAGTCAAATCATTTACACTGAGCTCACAGCACTAATGTTGGCAGGAAAACACAGCCTGAAAGGTCAAAGTTCATCTGAACACCTCTGTGTGCTCATCTCCTTTGGTTCTCCAGAAGTCCAAGCAGCAGATCTCCTGCTGTGTCAGGTGTGACCGAGTCACAGGAGATTGGAAATGCCTCTTCCTGTTACTACAGCGTCACACCTCCCAGCTCGCTGTTGACGGTTTCTGCTGTGAGCAGTCCAAACACCCCCACCACCATATTTTATTTTTTTAATTAAATTGAATCATCGTCAGCCTTTCCCGCCTGGCTGCGAGCTACTTCACGTGGAGTGAGCAGCAGGTGATGATGTGGAGAGTCTGCGTTGCTTGGTAACAGATAAAAGCTGCACAAAGGACCACCTCCCACGCCGCACTCTGATTGGCAGCTGCTCGGCGACCTGTTCGCACACAGACGGCGTCCTTGAGACCAAAGCACACACAGACACACACTGAGCAGCTGTTGTTGAGTTTTTATTGAATGAGTGAAACGTCTACAGAGATGAGGCCTCGCAGGAACAAATCCAGCTGCTTACAGACAAACATCCAGATGTTTTTTCCTCTCTGTACATTCGGTGAGATATGTTCTGAGAAATGAGGCCCGGCAAACCCCCCCCACCAAAAATAAATCAAGAGTCAAATCAAACCCACGCAGGTCCTCATCACACCTGAAGCACACCTGAAACTCCCTCCTCCTCTTTGTGTGAAGGGCTCTTCTGTTCTACTAAAACTGCCGGTCTCAATCAATTTCAATCAAAAATGACGTAAATTATTAATATTGATGATTATGATTATTATTTACATCCAGCTCAGAGACTAGGAGGATCGGTGGTTTCTGACTGCCGTCATGTTAAATGATTCAGCTTTATTCTGCGTCAGCACTCAAGCCATTTATTAACAGATGACTTTATTTATGTACACTTTTTTTTTAAACTTTTTTTCCTCTCACAAGTTTCACAAATTATAATTTTCAGATTTTCTCTGATTTGTTTTGGCAGAATTCTCTTTTGAGTTTTTAATTCATTAAAATATTTTCTCAGGCTGTCATTTCCATTTTTCTCAGATATTTTTGACCAATGATTTTAATATAATTCTTTTATAACAATTTTCCCAAAGAGCTGCGATGGATTTGTAAAGGTGCATTTCACTAAAACGCGCTGGAGCGCCAGTGGAGGCCATGTTAAACTCACTCCTGTAAAACAGGAGCATGACGCGTTCCCGGCTTTTCCAAAATATCGGAATATAACAGATCTGTCTGAAGTTCAACCGGCCGGGGAGGCTCGAGTCATTTTTCCAGAATTAGGAGCTTCAGCTCAGAAACTCAGTTTTAATAAAGCAGAACCTTCAACTCTTTCCCTCCACTGCCTCCACACCTCCACTCTCACTCCGCCCCCTCCCACCTGGATAGTTAAAGCCTAAGTCTATGTTATAAAAAAAAAAAAAAAAACATCACATTGAAAAGAGGGAACAATTAAAATATACATATATTATAAATGTAAATACTCGCTCGGCGGAGCTCAGTCACACTATCATTGGCATAAGAAAGGATGGTGTGTGTGTGTGTGTGTGTGTGTGTGTGTGTGTGTGTGTGTGTGTGTGTGTGAGGGCACGAACACAGCGTTTGAATGAGCGTCACTTCCTCTCCGGACCAAAGAAGAAAAAAAGAAGAAAAAGAGGTGTGGCTGATACGAAGGTGTGGCATCAAGTACCAGCTGCCTCCTGATTGGAGGCATCGAGCGGCGCTGAGACTTTTCCTGTTCAGTCTGGATCTACGATATTTAACCGATGATGTAATAAATAAAGCGCGGCGAGTCGCTCGGACTGAACGGCCTCGTCTGCCGCTCGTGACGGAGGGAGGAGGGAGGGGAGGAAAGGAAAGGAGGCAGGGAAGGAGAGAAGGAGGGAGAGGAGGGGGAGGGTCTAGGCCTGAGCGTTGGTGCCGTTCTTGTCCGGGGGTCCGGTGCTCGCCGGCAGGTTGTTGAGGGAGGGCGGGGCCTCGTTCTGCTTGCTGTCGCGACGCGGCGGCATCCTCTCGTTGATGCGGTCCAGCCCTCGCGCCTCCTCGAAGCTCTGGATCTTGTGCTGCGGGTTGAAGCCTTGAATGGCTGCGAGGAAACAGGAAGAGGTTAGACACGAGGAGACGTCAAGCACAGCCGGGTCAGAAGGTCACCGCCAGCACTGGATGCCGCCGTCCAGCTTTACTTTAAAATGTATTTTCAATGTCTGCACGTAATGCTAATATTTTATGACACATTTCAACGATTTCTCCTAAAAATAAATATCTGGTGAAAAAAAATCATGTTATTGTGTAAAAAAACTTTCCAGTTTTAAGAAATATTTTAAAATAATTTTGAGATTTTTCTTTAAAATTTCAGTAAAATACTTCTATTACTTTTAACAAATTCCATTTAATTTATAAAATAAATTGTCAAAAATGTAAAGAAAACATTTAATCAAAATTATTTTCAGCAATATTTTTGTACTTTAAGGATATTTCTAATTAGTAATATATAATTATGGCAATTATGTTAATATTATTTAGATATTTTATTATTTACCATTTAACATTTTAAATTTTAGTAACAGATTAGTATTTTACTACAGTATTTTATTAGCGTGTAACATCATTAAAAATATTTCACTTTTTATTTTAGAACTTGTGTGTGAACTTTTGCTGTCCTGCTGGCTCGTTTCTGACCCGCTGCCCAAACAGTCACTTTTAAAAACACGAAGAGAAGGTGAGGAAACTTACTTGAAACAGGACAAAGACAGCATGAAGACAAAGAAACAGGTGATCAATAATCAGCTCTCACATTAGCTCATAAAAGGTTCAGGTTGAACATTAGACACCAACAGCACAGACATATTTCAGAGTGGGTGAACACAGACAGTCACACAGAGAGTCGGAGGGTCGGTTGCATACCTCGTGCCTCTTCTGCCTCTACGGTGGCTGTGTAAGCGTGAGTAGAAGTGCCATGCCAAAAAACCAATGGAGAGAGAGTGGGAACATTATATATCAATGCATTCAGTCAGTCACGTTATCAGTCCTGTTAACATGGAGTCAATCATCATACAACCCCACCCACCCCCCACCACCCCACCATCCTGACCACAGAGTCCGAGATTAGAGCACAGCTAACATCTTCATTGGGTTTATGGGGGTCTGTCGGAAACCGCAAAGACAAACCACCCGCGCCTGACTCTACCGTCATATCAAAGTGACGATTTTGGCGTCTAAACGTGACGCAGCTCCCAATCGGTCCTGATTCAGTGGTGCAAAGTTCATGCCGCCAACTCCGACCTACCCTGCTCTGAAGTAAGACCCGCTGGTTAGTCTGACCCTGGTGATGATGGTTTTTACCAGGGGGACAAAAGGTCGAGGTTCAGGCGACTACTTTTACATTTAATATGAATTCACCTCCATAAATACAGACGTTATACATATAACCTGGAATATTGCCACAAGCTGCAGCTGATGAAGTGATCTACATGACCAGATCAGGACCAGGAGTGTGGGTGAAGTTTTCAGGCTTTGTAATAATAAGTATAATTAGCCATTAATCCATGAAAATAAGTAAATGTAGTTTGATATGTGCTTGCTCTCCCTGCAGCCGTTCGTCTTTGAAGGCCAGTGTGCTGCAGAGATGTGCACAGGTTGGTCCGTCACAGGAGAATTGAGGACACTCGACATTTCCACCAGGCTACATGCTGATGAGGCGGGGGCAGTTTCTCGGCGGTTAGTCTCTCGGTGTGAGTGCAGGCATGGGGCGGTTAGTGTTAGCTGGACTCTGGGTTAGTGTTTGGTGGGATGTTCCGCTGCGCTCGCACTCACCGCTCTGCAGAGTCCGCCGACCGCCGGACAAAACACCGAGGGGCAGCGTCCCCGTCGGGGTCAGCCCCTTCAGCTGCAGTACGCTCTCGTTCTCCTCTCTGTCGACACACAAACACAACATCATTAGAGAGTGTCAGCTGATCGTGTCACCGATGAGGCACAGTTAACTTCAAAAGCCTCCAGACAGGAAGTCTAAATATGACGGCGTGATGTTTTCAGAGACAGCACAGATGGGAGGAGGAGGTCACTGCTGCACAACAAACCTGAAAGAAGAAACAAGGACTCCTCCTGACCAGGTTCACCAACATTCTACCAGATTAGCTCTCCAGATTATTGTTTATGATATAACCAGAGCTCAAAGCTCCACACAACCTTTCATAGCCTCCTGTGTGTTTCCTGTGTGCCAACACAGCAGAAACTAGGAACAAAGCACGTTTGTAGAGCTCCAGCTTGGGAGCCTTTTTAAGCTCTGCTTAGGTGGAGGTACTCTTTATTAGCAACCACACTGAGATGCAAACACATGCAAACCTCTTTCTCAGTTTTCTGAGGAAAGCTTGTTCCTCTCCACCAGGAGACAAGTCACCTGTTTAGTCTTTTACTGCAGATGACGGGATTTGCAAAAATAACTGAAACATGAAGTGATTTTCATAAAGACATAAAAGCTGAAAGACGTGGTCAATCACTGGCCTGCTGCAATTTTTTTATTCACCCTTCTAATAAATAAATAATAAATAATAAAGGTGCTGCTCTATCCAGACAACACACGGCTATTTGTTCCTACTCGGCTGATGTCAGTTCTCTAAAGAAGTCAGGGTTGAATTCATCTGTGGCTGAACTAAATGTTTAGTTCTACTAAATTACTCAAACTGTACAACAAACTGATTTGTTCAAACATAATATTTGTTTAGGTCAAACCCGAGTAACTGAAGCCAAGTCTAAATACCAGGCAAACACACCCTCGTTTGTGTTGGTTAGGTGTGAAAAAAATCCCACCTTATCAGTCCGACTTTGTCCAAACCACACCGACTTTTCGCCTGATTATAGCCAAAGCCAATCAGAA
This sequence comes from Aulonocara stuartgranti, assembly GCF_965226115.1. Taxonomy (NCBI): domain Eukaryota; kingdom Metazoa; phylum Chordata; class Actinopteri; order Cichliformes; family Cichlidae; genus Aulonocara; species Aulonocara stuartgranti. The sequence goes on along the minus strand of NC_138945.1, from coordinate 40,461,007 downwards.
TTCAGAACGCTTCTGGTACCAAAGACTGTCCATTTCCCAACATGTCTAAATATTCATGTGCAGATATCTGTTAAACCTGTTAGTTTAGAAAGCATTAATGAGCTTCTGTTAGCAGCAGGTCCAATGAAACGCTGCTGAGCTGTTCAGATTCCCGTACACGGGCCAATATACATCTGGTTAACTGGTTTAAACTTGACCTGTTTTTTCAGGCTTTTGTTCTTTGCACGTGTCTGTATCTGTGGTTTTATATCATATCTGATATCCTGGGTGTGGGACCGTTTCATTTGATTTTATTATAGTCCTAATTTTCATTTTATGATTTGCACTTCAGTAAAAAGACACCAAGCTGTAATGAAACAAAGTTCTCGGTTGAAGAAGTGAGTGCAAACAGAAGTAGAATTAAACTGCTGATAGAGATCAACTCAGTCATAAAGACGGACTGAAGATAAGGAGCCTGCGATGCTTTCCTGAGCCTTAAAATAACAGCAAGACATTTTCTGAAGAGGAGCAGTCACACTTTAAGGACAAATTATTCTGACACACTTCCACAGAATCAAAGGAGGACAAATGTAAACGACTGAGAAACTCATTAGCCTTAAATCAAAGTGGAGCAAAACTCTCAGTACCGTGCTCCAACAACCTCTTTATTCCACATTTTAGAGTGACGATTAAAAAAAGAAAGAAAGAAATCGTACAGAAAAAGGACTTAAACCGTCTCCTGCTTCTAAACATGGCCCTGATGTTAAAGAGTCTCATTGCAGTATAAACTTCACCCAAACCTTCAGGAATATAAAACACACCTGAGCACGGAGAAGACGCGAGCCATCTTTCCAATCGCCCGGATCTTGTTCCTGATCACCTCCTTCCTGACAGCCGGAGCGCCACCTGAGGAGCAGAATGGAAAAAGTCTTGAAAAGTTTGGTGGCATTTGAAATGAAGAACTCGATCTATACTGCGGAAGCTTGTCAGGGTCGACGAAACGTTCGTAAGGATATCAAGATGCGAGTCTGACTGTTTTTAGAAATTGAGGCAGAACTGGATTTAACCAAGACATCTGCAGAACACAGTGAGAAAAACCTCAGAGCCAAGCAGCTGGGTCGGAGAATTCAACCGTGTGAACCAGCCTTAAATCAGAAATAAGTAACTTGTGCACAGAAATAACAAACACACAGACTTTAAAAAAGTCACATGCATAGAAAAATACACCGAATGTGCAGACTAGTTATGACCTGATGGGAACTTCTAACTACCACATAATAATTTGAGCAGAGGAAAAGTATATTTTTAAGCAAACAAATTGGTCTAAAATTTCACAAATTCAGTGAACCGTCACACGAGAAAACAGATGATGCACAGACATATTTAAACCCAATGAACCCGAGCACGTCACCCATGCAGCGAGTTTTCAGTAAGTTTAAAGCATTATGACACATTTATAGTTCAAGTTGTTTCTCCCAGGGGTGTCAAACATAAGGCCCAGGGGCCGGAAGCGCCCTAGAAAAGTAGCTGTCTTTGGTAAATGTGATTGAGGGAATACATTTTGGACTTTTAACAGTTAAAAACATTTTCTTTCAATCTCAGTTTGCTGCAGTAAATTTGATCCAGTTTATTTTCCCCGAGTTTTTTTTTTAATTTAATTCCAGAGCTCATCATTCAAAAATACCCAACAGGCTCCTCTTTTTTCATCATTCCCCGTCCACACAAGTAAAGACTATTTAAAAATAGTTTCCTCAGTTTCTTGAGCTTCAGGCCGACACTGATCGAGCTGTCGGAGTGGATTCACAGTTCTGCCCATTTCCTGCTCCAGGTTTTTATTCCTGAACACTCGTAGAGCAGCTTTGTATGCACAATTCAGAATAATGCTTCTGTATCTGATCCTGAGCCTCAGCTCACTCTGAAACAAGCTTTTTTTAGCTCATCTTCCTTTAAGGAAACCATGTTCTGATTGTCTGCCCTGGTAAACAAAACTTTGACTCTCTGTGACATCACAAAGATCCAAGACTAGAGGAAGCTGTGATAACCTGAGTGTTTAATGCACACGCACACAGCTCGATGTCGTCTTCCTTTCAGAGACCTGCTGAAGTGTTCTGAGCATTAATGATTAATTCAGAGGATGAGTGATAATCTGAGCTGACCTGTAACTCTGACGGAATAAAACATTTATTTCTTCCTGAATCAGTAAGACTGTAAACCCCACAGCAGGTATCTCCTTCATCTTCCTCATAACCGTCTCATTGTTAGCAGAGATTATCACAGTAATAATCAGCGAACCACAGAGGAGGCGGGGCTAATAGCGACTGCGCTCTCGCAGTTATGAGCCAAACTCGTTCTAACAGCTGCCGCCACACATCGACTTCCCTCAGGGTTTCACTTCCTCCCTGGGCCCCAACGCATCTGATTCATTTACATTCAGTGTTAAGCACCCGCTGCAGGTCGCCATGGCAACACGCCAGATACTACTGACAACTTTTTTTTTTTTTTTAAGGCTTCTCTGACTCGCCGGCCTCCACAGTCAGCCTGTCAGCAGCTAATAAAACACCCCAGAGCACCATCTGGCTGGCATACAGCACTTCCAGTGAAGCTGATCTAAACCAGAACATCTCAGCCCTGCTCTCTATGACATCACAGAGATCCAAAAGTAGGGAAAAAAAAGGGGTAAACTGGGTGTTCAGAGCAGTGTGCATGCTGAGCTTTGGGCTCACAGAGATTACTGAACACAGACTGAGCTCATGATTAGATATTTTACCATGAAAGTCCCACTGGAACAGCAGAGACATGGATCAGATCCACTTTACATCAGCTCGACTGTAAGAAAACTAAAGCTTTCAGCACAGAGTCGTGTTTTTATCACCGCCATCAGAGGTCAGTGTCGTGTGTTCAAGGATAGTCTGATATCCTGTCTCACTGCTGCGAGCTGCACTTTATCTAAGAAAACCGCACAGAATTCACTGTGAAGACAGTGAAAATAAAACGTGTGAACCTGCTGCAGGAGGTATGTGCGACACCCTCGTGACCATGTGAACCTAACATGGCAAGAAATGCAAAGGTGCCAAACTGCCGTCCGTGCAGGCCGAGCCTTACTGAGCATGTGTGGAAACTAAATGGGTGTGGCTAAAGGCGTTCTTACCCTCGCCCGTGTCGTCGGCTTCGGATAGGAGCTCGTCATCGGAGCAAATGTTCAGCACGTTCACCAGCATCTCCGTCACTGTTTCAGAGGACACACACAGCGGCATGTCTGATTGGTTATCACAGAATGCAAACTTTAGAAAGATCCTCCCTCCTCTTTGACCCTCACCTTTCTCTCCAACGAAGGGCAGAGACCAGGTGAAGACATCCATGAAGTTGGGGAGCCAGTAAGGGTGAGGGGAGCAGTTAAACTGCCGAATGTTCATCACGTTGTTCTCGTATTTCAGCACCGCCGCTGAGGACCACACACACACACACACTCATTATCTTGACTCCATCAGCCTGCCTCCTGCTGCCATGGTTTCCCTCCTCCTCTGGTCCTCTTACCTTTGTTGTTGTACACATCCAGGTAGTTGGGAGCCGAGAAGATTGTGATTAAAGAAGGAAACCCCGTCGTCTGACTTTTCCTGTACATTCGATACCTGCCGGAGAAAAATGGACGGTGCTTTAAAAACACTGCACTTCCTCTAAAATCCACGAGGGGCAGGCCGCACACACACACGGTCATGAAAACACACTTTTGTTTATAAACAGCCGTAATGAACTCACCCAGCGTCCTGAGCTTCATGTGCTCGTATTACAGACAGCAGGTTATTGTTCATCAGAAAGTCACAGACTGCCGGGTAACTGAAACACACACACAACAAGAAGAGTTTTAAAGAACGGCTTTTACAAGACACACACACACACACACACAGATGGAGGTGATCTCACTGAACGTGATGAGCATCAGAACCGCCTCCTCCAACCCACCGCAGTTACCATGACAGCTAAGAGGGCTGCTCAAACTTGAGTATGACAAGCGATGCTGAAAGCGCTAAAATTAGGATTAATTAAGGTCGGGGCTTTACACCGGGGGGGGGGGATCAGATCCTCACAGAAATGCCAGCTCACTTCAGAAAATCATACCCCCCACACACACACACACACACACACACTTCCTGAGTTTTTTTCTTTAATCCACACTCACTCAAGTAAAAGCAAAGCCCAGAAATGAATCCCCTTCATCACTTGACTAAAGTTCAAGGAGATGATTCATTCAGCAAACCACACATTAAAGAAGATGGAGGCGCCTTCATGAAGCTCAGTCTGCATGGGTCAGGTGTGCAGGTGATGTCACACAATCATCACTTAAACCTGAGTTTAAGCCTGAGGCCACCAGCATCATGCAGCCCGAGGCTTACAGTTGAGGAACATTTCAATTTATTTTTGTATAACACCAAATCACAACAGCAGCTAACTCAGGGAGCTTAATAAAGACCCCACAGTTATCACATGACACCCTTTGAGCAAACGCTTGGCGACATTTGAGAGAAAAAACTCCCATTTAACAGGATGAAACCTCCAGCAGAGGTCACCGATGCTTCGCGTCAGGAAGTGCAAGAAAACATTCTGTCTTAAAAACTGCAGGGAGCTATCGGTTTACTTTAATAAAGGATACACTTCCTGTATCGGTGATTGATAGGAGCAGACTTTTATTGAGCAACGTTTAAAAAAAAACCAGAACAAAAAAAAAAAAAAACCCCAGACCTTTTTTCTGACCCTAAAAATAGAGACGGGAAGTAAACTTCTGATGCTGCTGCCTCTGTTCTTGAATTATTTCACGTTAAAATCGATGCAGCGTCACATTTTTCTCTCACTGTATATGTGGCCTCCACCCTAAGTAAGGCCGTCTTTACTTCCTGTAGTGGTGTGGGTCTGTGTGGATCCTCCCAGTCAGTCGTGTCCAGTGATGGGTCTGAGACGCCGTCTGAAGCGACCCAGATGCTCACTCAGGTTTGTGTGTGCTGACTCGGTAATAAAGGCCAGACGGCCACAAACATGCTCGCTGTAATGAGTTCTGTAAATGTCGAGCTACTGAAACAAACTAATGGTGGATAAAAGAGGCTTAGGAGCAGCTTTCGTCGCCCTGTGACTTCCGAGCAGTGTCAACGCTGCAGATTCAGCTTAACTATTAAGACAGAGCAGGGAATGCTAATATTTATTTTCAGTATCTGTGTGACAGCGGATTTAACGGCACTCACTTATCCACAGATAAGCCATTGTTTGTAAAAGCTTTAATCAGCTCGGATTAACAGAGCGCTCTGCTTTTTGGTGCTCGGGCGGCAGCAGCGTGGCTTGTACCTGTAGAAATAAGAGCATCCTCTGACACTGTTGTGGCAGAAGTGTTCCTGGGTCTTCTCTGAGCCGTAGTCCTCGCCCGGGTCTGACCACAGCAGGTCGCACATTGGCCCGAATGCCGGAGGCTCCTTAAACCGGTCCAGCTGGAAAAAACAGGAAAATTTAAGATAATTTAAACTCTAAAAGAGAATGTGTCTGTGAGGTTCTCAGTCATCCAGGTCATCGTAGTCAAAGGAGCTTGCAAAGAAAAGCGTCTGGACTTCTTTAAGTTGCTTGAAGACGTTTCACCTCTCATCCGAGAAGCTTCTTCAGTTCTAAGGTCAAATGGTGGGGAGTCCCAGATTTAAACCTCGTGGGAGTATCCCCCCACAGAGGGACAAAAGGACCCCCTGATGATCCTCTAATCGCCTGAGCCAAGGTGTGAAACTGGGTGTGGGTCCCAATCAGCCAGGGTTTCAGGTGAGCTCATTGTGAAACCTCTCTAAAAGAGAATGTGTTTATAAACCACCACCAAGAAGAGTAAATCGTTTCCAGCTCTGATTCTTCGCCTGCCGGCTCTTCTAATATCTTGATGCATTCTCAATCATCCAGGTAAGTAAATCCCAAAAGGCTGATTCTGTTCATCTGGACGTAGCGTTTTCAGTGGGAGAAATGTTTTGTCACTCATCACTCATTAAGGATCAAGGAACTGACCTCACAGCCCCATTGTTCCTTCAGTGGGCTGGTTTCAGTCATTATGTAAATGTACTGTTTATAAGATTGTGGAAACCTGCAGTCAGCTGAGACTGAAGAAGTCACTTGGATGAGTGACGAAAGCTTCTCCCACTAAAAACGCCATGTCCAGATGAACAGAATCAGCCTTTTGGGACAAGAGCCAAACGCTCTCTCAATAACTCTCTCACTCTTCCTAAGGCCCTCCTCCCTAAAAGCACACTTTCTTCTGATTGGCTGACCCCAGTAAGCCAGCCATGGGCCAGCACATGTCGTAAACAGAGAAGTCAGTGAAGTCAGATTCAGGCTTGTGGTTTATAAACATTTACAAACATTTACGTTATTATTAGAAACCGATGAAAAATGCAAAACTTCAGACTATCAGTGACGTGCCTACTGAAGACTCTGGCTGTCAGCCCTTTCGTGATGTAACACATCTCACCTTTCGTATGTCATCCAGGCAGGTGATCTCAGGGCTTAGACCTCCGTGCACACACAGGAACTGCTGGTTGAGGAGGGCGGCCAGAGGCAGGCAGTCAAACGCCTCCATGCAGGCATCGTATACACGCTCAGAGTACTTTATCTTACCTGGAAATGCACACACACCAAGGTCAGCTGCAGTCAGATAAGCGGTCTCTGATGCTGGTGTGTGAGGACAAACACTTACACTCCTGCTTGAAGGTGAAGTACTCTGTGAGATGTCGGCACTCGTGGTTGCCTCTGAGGAGGAAGAGGGTGTTGGGATGGTTGACCTTCAGGGCCCACAGGTACAGTACACACTGCAGTAACACACACACACACACACACACACGGATAATCGTGAGAAACACCATCACCTGACTCCACGTGAACAGTTCTCTAAGACTGATGGAGTTAACCGCTCCTGGGTCCAAATTCTCCTTCAGTTAAACAGTCCAGCTGTTGTTGTGAGTGATGTGAGATTTTAAGGTGGGGAGAGGCAACACCGTCATGGTGAAAATAAAGCACAAACATAAAAGGTTTACGCTGAATGTGACATAATAATCAGGATGATAACGTTGGATTATCATTCCCGGTTCACCGCCATGACTGAAGGTGGAGGCCGGCAGAGGAGGAGGTCTGCAGGCTGTGAGATGACTAACAGCAGCCCGACGCTGTGAGATGATCCGCCGCTGTTTACTGACTCTGACAGATTCATTAATTATGGGGGATTAGTCGATGCCATTATTGATCGCTACAGGCCGTGGCCGACAGTCCTCGAGCAGAAACTCTCGGTGCAGAGGGAATACGAGTATCATGGAGAAACCTTCATCTCCATCAGGGAAAGAGCTGCTGAAGCACTGACATGCAGTAAACCGGCAGCTGACGGACGTCATCCTCAACCTCCAAACAAACCCACGGATCCTTTCAGCTGCCACTCACTCCTGTGTTTTTGTGCACCACCTGTTTCAATTTAATGTTTTTTCTGCTCTGAAGGCGTCGAGCTGTTCAACTGAGCCGAGCGCAGAGGAAGACGAGAAGAATAACCAGTGTTGGAGTCGGGCTGCGTGCACGCTGTCATTCCTACATGCAATTATGTAACTTCATGGCGCTGGTAAAGCCACGGCTTGTGTCAGACATGGGTGACTTTACGCTCGTGTTCCCTTTGTTAGTAAAAGAGCAGCGGCACGCTTCACCATTCAGCCTTTGAAAGATGAGACTGGAGAGAACAGCAGGAAAACAGCAAGACAAAATAAAACTACACAACCTCAAAGAGAGGAGACGACCTCAAGAATTTCTGGTTTGTGGCTAAAAAGTGAAGATTTTTAGCAGTAAATGAGATTCCTCTTAGTTTATGGATAATCGGCAAAACTGTCTTTTCTCCAGAGAGCAAACAGTTTGTGCATCAGTCTGCAAACATGTTTATTTGTGCTACAACGTTTTAACACGGGGGCCGACTCACTGCTGCCTGTGCTGGACGTCACAGGAACTGAAGCATGCGGTGCTGCCATGATCATGTGGTATGACTAAACACTCAGATTTGAGCTGCAGTTAAAACTTCTGAGAGACTTTTTCTGCCCAATTAAATGTCTGAAAAGGTCAAAAAACACAAAAGACATTAGAGCAATCGGCTGATTCAGCCGTGACTCAGAGTCGGGACACGCAGCACGCCGTTCGGTCTGCGGCTGTTGAGTCGTCTGGAAAACGAGTCTTTATGAAGACAAATGACCTCTAAACTAACAAAGTTCAGTCAAGCATCTGCTGCTGCAAACTGAGTGTGACTTTGAAACAGGACGATGACACACGGCGTCTCTGAGGTCCAGGCAGAGCTGAGGAGGAGGAGGAGCTGCTCCAGGATGTCCACTAATCCCAAACAAGGAAGCACGACGGCAGCCATACAAATGTCAGCAGCTCCATGCCAGAAGACGCCCGGTGCTCCCTCTGATGGGGCGCAGCTGGAGTTTGAGTTTGTGTGTTTGTGTAAGTGTGTGTGTCTAGCAGGGTGTGTTTGTGTGGAAGAGTGGGTGTGGCAGTCAGGGCGGCGAGGGGGCAAACAGTGTGCCTTTTATTACCCATGACTATTTAAAGATGCCCTGCAGAGCCGTGCGGGCCGAGTCTCCAAATGTCACGCCAGGATTTCTGTACCAACACATCCTGACAACTCCAACACAATAAACAAGACGACTCCGAGCTCTGCACACACTCCCACAACACCCAGGAAGGCTGAAGACGCACAGCAAACCTGGACGGGTATAAGTACGCAGGAGCTAACGAATAAATGAGAGAACGCCCCAACTGCCAACTAATACCCACAAAACAACCCAAAAAAGATTCAAGACAAGCACAAAAGAAAGACCGAAAACAAGAGCCAAAAAAGGAAGAAAACAACCCGAAGACAAACAAAGTGACCCAAAAAACAAAAAAAATAATGAAAAAGAGACAAAACAAGAGCACAAAAAGTATAAAAAGGCAACAAATGACATTTCTTTCCTGTGCCGAGGAAGCTACAGACACGCACCTCGATGCTGAAGTAGCCTCGGTCTACGTAGTCCCCGAGGAACAGGTAACGGGTGGTGCTGGGGGACCCACCCACCTCGAAGAGCTTCATCAGGTCGAAGAACTGACCGTGGACATCTCCGCACACTGCACATACAAACACAACAAGCTCAGCGTTACTACAGCCGCTTTCAGACACAGGCTGAGCTGAGAGGAGGATGATTATGAGCTGTCGCTCATGCAAAGCTGTAACATTAGCGTTAGCAGACCGTGTTCTTTCATCATTAACAAAGAGGAAAACATGCTGGTGATAAATTCTCAGCTGACATCTTTAAATGTCTCTGCACGTCGCTGACATACCAAGTGGGCGGGGTCAAGGCGAGGCTTTACCTGTGATGGGGGCTTCCACCTCAAGCATGCATTTCTCCTGCCGGAGGATGGCGGCACCCTCGTTGATGATCCGCAGGGCCGTCTCCTCCTCCAGCCGACCCTCCTTTACCAGATGGGCCTTGAGCACCTCCAAACTGGGCCTCCCGTCCACGTACAGCTCTTTGACCGTCAGGCGGTCTCCAGGAGGATACGGCACGGCTGCAGAGAGATGAAAGAGAGAAGGGACACGGTTACACTGTGACCTCATACAGAACACACAAAACCTTCACCCTTTAGTTTAAAGGGGCTCCATGCTGTTGTTCAGGGACAGAATTGATACTTTTTAATGATGATATTTAATGATATTGAACAGGAACTCGTATTCCTGTCCTGCTGACAGGTGATCGCTTGCTGTAATCTTTAATAAAGGTTGGTCCCCTGTTCGGGTGTTTTCTGGCTGTTTTTGTGCTGTAACATTCCCACGCTCAGATAACGCCTCGTTAGGAATGCTCTTATCATCAGCGAGGTCACGACGTGCCTTTGCAGCACACCTGAGATCACCCGGGTACCCGCGGCTTTGTTTGCAAAGAGCAGGCCCGCTGACTTCAAATCCAAGCTTATCCAGGTCACACCTCAGAGCCAACCACGCAGGCCCACAGGCAGATCAGCGTCGGTGAGGTGTCCGCGGCATGTCGGGGCTCGTCCTGAACACAAAGCAGCAGAGTGTGGCGGCGCGGCCCAGCCCTGCAGGAAATACCAAGCAGCTTATTTCAAGAAAACCCGTCGCTGCTCACAGACTCCAGCAGGCAGGGCGGAGCTTCTACACCCACGGTTACTAACGTTCCTTAAAGGTGTTTGGACCAACGCTGTAAAACCGCTGCTGTAACAACTGTTACTGAGCAGCTGAGCCCGAGCAGATGCACTGCAGCAGGAATCAGAATCACAGTTAAAGAATATATAAAATATATAAAGGCAGGAGGAGGAGGACACATGACATGACTGTCTGCTCTCACCTGCACGGTCCAGGTCATGTGATACATTTATGACCTGGAATCACCTGTGTCTGTCTACATGAACTCAGTGACGGTGCAGTCAGACAGGCGGGTCAGTGTGCGCTGTGATTGGTCACAAACATGTATTTTGTGTTTTTATCACCTTTCCCCGCCACACCGGCTCCGACCGCCCAGTTCACCTGCTGTGAGGTCAGAGGCTGTTTGGTCACCTGACTGCTGCGGTGACATAAACACGGTGATGCACCGAGAGGAAGGTCTAAGAAGACGGGAGCAATCACGCAGACACTGAATGTTCCTGAACACTCGCTCCTGGCACGGCGCTCTAGTTCAGCACGCAGCTCTGAAACCAAACCAGGCCGCACGTGTTCAGCCAATCACGTCGCAGCTCCTCGTGAACTGGTTCATCGAAGTAAAAGCAGCTGCGAGTCCCCACCAGACAAATTTATCTGCCCGACAACTCGGAAGTGAGAGTGGAGTGTGTGAAGAGAGAGAGAGAAAAACAAAACCACGATTGTGAAAAGGAGGTGTTGCCGACCGCTGCAGGAAGCGGTATTCAAATAACCATCAGCAGGAGGGACACAGGAAGAGTGAAACTGCTCAGATGCTTAGTAAACTCAGCCGCCGCCCCGCACTTTGTTTGCTGTTGAAGCCACGCGGCTGCCTGCCAGTCAAACATAAGCAAAGCAGCGAGCCGGCCCAGCACAGATGGCCGCTTGTTTCTGTCTGTGCAGCCAGCGAGCAAACACCAGCAGGACACACAGAATCAGACCTGAGTGCAAAGAAACTTCACTTAAACAAGCAACAGCAACGACAGAACCCACGGACTGAAGCCCACATGCCAAACATGGAAGACCCCCCTTCCCTTATTTTTATTTATTTATTTATTTATTTTTTGGGGGGGGGGGTCAGTGCTGTCTATGGACTGGTCTGAGGCCAAACCATCACAGCTAAGGCTTCAGTCTGAGCCTCACATTAACGCCGCCATGCAAACATCTGCACGGACGAGAATGACAACTCGTTAGATAAGAAGCTCATTTTCATCTTGTTTGCATATATATGAACTCACAGCTTCCTGCAGCCGACGCAGCCATCGATAACGAGCAACGTTAACGTGACCGACAGAGAAAAGGAACTGCTCAGGAACAAACCCCACACAGCCGAATAACCCAAACTGACTCATCCACACAAGTTGGAGCAGGTCGGGCTGACAGCTTCACATTACTGTTAATAACCTGCAGTTGTGTGTGTGTTACTTTCAGTCTTGCCTCGAGTTCATACTTGAACACCTCTGCACGACTTCACGCATCTACCACAAACCGAGGTCAAACGCTAGCGCCTGTTAGCTTCAGCGTCACACCTGAGGAGCAGCTCTGTCATCACCTGGATGGTCACCACCTCCTTCCCATCCTCCCTCTGCTCCACTCTGCGTGTGAGGAGGTGCACCCACAGCAAGGCTAAGAGCAGCGAAAGGAGAAACTAACGTGAAGTCTCTCATACTGAGCTCCAATCACACCATAAATACCCAAATACCTGTCTAACTTCATGTGACCCTTAAAGTGCTGCAGATGTGCACCTTTTTGACTGCACAACGCCCGAACGTACAGGGTGAGGGTTGGCGTGTACCCCTGAGCGGGACAGGCCCCAGACGGCACTCCGTGCTCGGGCCCACCCCAAAAAGTCTTAACACCTTAACCACCTTAACAGATCAGCATTTTCCTTCCTTTTGATGTTGGATGGAATAACCATAAGATTATAGGCTTTGGAGACCGTGCTGACCCGATTCTCTGTGGGTGGAGTGGACGGGGTCCAGGGTGGAGCTCCATCACAGAGGCCAGGACAGCAGAGCAATCCTGCTGCATCCTCCAGCCCAGCTCCATCAATCATGAATGAGGACAGAATCATTACACATGCCGAGCGAGGCAGACGGCCCGACTGATTCGATTACCATCGGTAACTAAACCAAAAGGCCAGAACACACATGCACGCGCACACACACAGGGTTCAACAGGAAGCTGCAGATTGGGCTGCTGTGATGAACTACAGCCATCAGCAGCAAGCTGCTCAGCCTGAAGTAATTACATAATTCAATCGAGCTGATTCAGGGCTGCAAACAACACGTGGAAACATCCCAAAGAAAATTCCCAGAATCCAAGTAGGAGCTGTTCTCTGTGACCATTCCCAAATCAAACAGCAACCAGGTTGTCATCAGAGAAAACCAACAGTGAGGCTGAGTGCTCAGGGCAGCTTATCAGAAGGATAAGGTTCTGGACTTTCAAAAACGAACTGATAAACTCTTAGAGTGGATCTGGAAATCCATCCAGATATTCCTGGAAGAGTTGTTGTGTTGGTGCTCACAGATAAACAATCAAAGGTGATTCTGAGCAGGTAAATCCAATCAGAGTCGGCCGTATCGGCTTCCTGAGCGGCGGCACCGGCATTAAGCAGGTCTGTGTAATGACCAGTGGCCCTCCTAAGCTTCTCAAACCCGGTGAGCATATCAAACATGACCCCACCTGCTGCTTCACCCGACACCACAACGACTCAGAGAGAAAGCCGTTTTATTCTCCAGCAACCACCAAACTGGGCTCCAGCGATGGCCCATCTGTGCAGTGCTCCTGATCAATCAGCATACATTAGCCGGCCTAACAGTCGAGTCTAAAACACGCTAAAAACGCTCAAATTCATTGATGCTTGGAGCAGCAGGAAGTTATTTTAGGCTTCAGTGATTCAACAGGAACCAGAGTTCACAACCCAACGCCGCCCGTTTGGAGACACAACTCCTAATAGCTTCATTACTTCCTGTTTCATCATGAAGAAATGATAACGACATTGAACTTAATAATTTTATTCATCTACTGTGTAATAAGCAGGTCTTATAAAACAGTAGATGTTGGTGGGGAGCAGTGTCTCTCAGACTCATGAGCCTTCTGCAGATGAAAAGTTCTGTTTAAATCTAACCGGATAATTTCATTGATGGCTAAAGTGGGCAATAACAACTTTTTAAGGTGCCATCAAAAACTCCAAAAATAAAACAAAAGCAGAAGTAAAGAAAGACACTATCCACCACCATTTTAATATTATTAATATTGTTTCCTGATTGATAATAATAATAACCATGTGGTTATACACTGTGAAATCGCCACAATCATAGCATAACATAAACTAAATAATTTGTGAAATTAAATGGCAGAACATTTCAAATATAAACTAAAACACTAATGATACAATAAAAAACTAAAATATAAATGAAAAAAAATCCAAAATAAAGATGAACTGAATTATAAAACGTAAAAAATAAAATAAAAATATTTTCATTAAATTATAATAAATTAAATTCAATTGATAGGTCTTTAAATGTGGGGTGTGTGTGCAGGGGTTCGGAGAGCCTGTGATGCTGAGCAGGAGGTTGCCTCCGGGCTCGGATGGGCTCGTCTCGGGGGTGTTTGTTCTGCAGAGCGGTGAAGCACCAGCTGCTGCCTCTCTGAGAGCTCTGAACACCGCAGAGAAAAACCGCAGCAGCAGAACGTGGCTCAGTCCTCCACACAAACCTCAATTTCAAACTCATTTTCCATAAACACACACAGCGGGGCAGATTCGGGGGCGGGGGGTTGACGAGGCCAGTTTATTCACCCCTGAACCATTACGAGGCCAGCTGCCTGCCGCACACGGGGCGGTGTATACCCGCGGACAGGATCCAGGTATCCGCGGCGTCGTGCGGACTTTCCGCGTGAACCCAAGCATCGAGCGTGGCTTGACGGCGGGCTCTCACACCGCACACCTACATCTGGAGCTCAGGGCTGCTAAGCTAAAAGGCTAAGTTGTTAGCTGCCGCGGCATCGATTAGCGGGCTGATTGATTGGCCGGACTGCCTGTTTCCCCCTGCCTGGTGGAAGAGGCGTTAAAGCGGGCAGCTCGGGGAGAAATCACCGCTAACTGCGGCTCTGACATCCAGCTGCTCACATTTAGCGAAGCCATTAGCCCCGACACCCGTCAACTTCCTGCCCCAGGAACGCGCTCTAAAGCCGGACAATCACGTACCTTTGACGGGCCGCTCCGTGGTGGAGAGTTTGCTCTGGTCTTTGGCCGACATGCTCCCTCCCTGCGGGCTGCGGGCCGGAAAACAGGAGAAATTCCGAACTAAACTGGACCGATTCTTCCTGACGAGCTAGCAGGCTAGCTGGAGCGAGCTAGCCGCGCTAGCTGGTGGTGGGGCTGGGAGCGGCGGCGGCAGCGCGTCCCTCCGCGTACAGGGCAAGCGAACCGAGTCGAGCTGGAGTCAGACCTGACCAGGGTAGGGAAGAGGGAGCGAGGGCGTCCGTTTCACCGACAAACCGGAGCCTCTCCGCTCTGCCCTACTCCTCTCTGCGGTGCGGTGATGCCGACCCGCGGTCCAGGCAGGAAGCGGCCCGGGCAGCAGCGCCGATCTCTGGCTTCAGCAGCACCGAGCGGCGCGGCGGATCATGTCTCGGCTTTATCCCGTTATTCTCGGACAAGGTGCATCTGTTCCAGGCCGCTGCGCTTCAGTTTTTTCCTGTCGTGATCCGATGTGTCGCCCAGACCCTCTGTCGGATTACAATAATCCGCCGCAAGCGGATTTCCTACAACATGGCTCAGCACGGGCGGGGGGTTGTGGGTAATGTAGTATTAAAGCGGTATGAATGCGCCTCCTTCAGAGCCCACTCAGCGCGTGCACCGCACTGTCAATGGAAAATAACTGCATAAATAAAAACTCTGCTGTCTACGGTGTGAATAGATAAATAAAGTAAAAATACACAATGTACGGAAAATAATAATAATCTCTAATAAAATTACGGATAAAAAATTACAGATACATTAATAAAAAAATACACCCTACGGAAAAATTTAAGAAATAAAATTAAATAATAAACACACTATGGAAAATAAAAAAGTTTCAGTAAAAAATAATATTAAATAAACACTGTCTGTGGGGCAAAATAAATTAAAATGCAATGTCTTTGGGATAAAATTAAAAATAAACAAATGAAAAAAGGGGGAACATTCATTAAAATAAGCGTAATATAAAATAAGAAGCCCGAGCCGAAAAGTTTCTCTGACACTGTCTTGGAAAAATGTTTAATTACATACACTGTTTACGAAGAAAAATATTATCCTTAAAAACCAAAGTTTCATTGTGACAAAAGTAATATTAGTCTTTAACAAACAGTGAACTCTAAAGAATGGTTTCTTGGTGTTTATTCTAAACTTCGTTCTCAACGTTTAAAGTTTTCATTCTCATTTCAATAAAATAAAGCGAAAAACAAGGAAGTGTCTGATTTAAACGCACTCACAGTAATACTTGTGCTGCGCATTACATGCTGTTACACGCTGAATATGATAGCACACTCAGCAGATCTGAAATACGTCACAAAGAGCCACGTGTGCTTCACTGTCACCTGTCGTTGGATAAAAACATTTAAAATTGTTGGATCTTTTTTTTTAAATTAAGTTCGGCACCTGCTCTGCAGCACGGTCTTATTTTCCTCACGATGACGATGAAGAGGCCACCTGGTTTCTGACGTCACGTGCTGTATTTGTTGGATGGATTTTGCGCAGCACAGAGCTGAAGCCAAACACCACAGCGCCTCCGTGTGGTCACTGTAGGTAATGCCAGCAGTGACCACACGGCGTCCCTTAATGAGCTGAAGGTCTCAGGGCAGGACGTCTCAGGTGATCCTGAGCTTCACACTCACACTGAGAGCGTCCGGCACCGGTTCACTGGTTTTAAAAAATCTGAGTTCTGAATGCTGTGATAAATAAAACATGTATTATTGAATTATTACACAGAGCTGTGAATAGCTCTCAGTCTGTCCAGGGCCGGAAGTCACTCAGTTTCATCACAGAGTTTGATGAGATTTTTCACCTGAAACTCAAAATAAAATCATATAAAATATCATTGAACTAATGAAATAAAATTGGGGCTCAAGAGTTGGGCGTTCGTCTTGTAATCAGAAGGTTGCCGGTTCGAGCCCCAGCTCCGACAGTCTCAGTCGTTGTGTCCTTGGGCAAAACACTTCAGCCGTTGTCTACTGGTGGTGGTCAGAGGTCAGAGGGCCCGGTGGCGCCTGTGTCCGGCAGCCTCGCCTCTGTCAGTGTGCCCCAGGGCAGCTGTGGCTACAATGTAGCTTGCCATCACCTGTGTATGAATGGGTGGATGACTGATTGTAGTGTAAAGCGCTTTGGGGTCCATAGAGACTAAGTAAAGCGCTATACAAATACAGGCCATTTATCATAAAAAGAGAGACGGGTGTGGCCTCGGCCTTCCTGCGTCTGATGTTTGACTCAAAATAGAAACACTTGTTGGGCCTCCTGAGAACCGAGCTTTCACCGAGCGCTTTCCATGTAAGGGGAACTTTGCAGGACCAAAGGCTCCCACCTCAACCCCCACAGGGCTGGTCAGTTCAGATTATCACTGTGTGGCATCTGCATCCCGGACAGCTGCTGTATATAAAGCCTCTGACCCCAAATCATCAGAGAGCAGCATCAGAGTTGATGAGCAGAGATGGTAGGTGTTCTCTCACAGCCCATGGTTATGCTTTTTATACAAATCACAATTTGAAATGTTACCAATGAAGCTAAACGCTCAGAGACCTAACAGAGCGAACCGGATTACTCTGTGTAATACAGTTAATACACTGTATTCTAGATGGTAAACAGTAGTACAATAAAGTTACACTACTCTACACCATCTACAATACAGCACAGAATTATACTACTGTGTATCTACTATAATATAGTTATATTTAAATATGATCTACTAATACATTTATAAACTTCTGTACACCGTCTAGAATACAGTACAGAGTCCTGCTGGTGTTTCACCCTGCAAATACACTCTTATTTTTATTTCAGCAGTCGCTGAAACAGGTCGGTGCCTGCAGCGTGCATCAAAATGTTCGACCCCGACGACAAAGGCTTCATCCACAAAGAGTTCTCACGCCAACGTCTCCTTATTCAGGCCGTGATAGAAAGTGAAAACACTGAGCGAATGAAAGTGTAAAAATGAAAAGGGCTCGCTTTGGAAATGTTTAGTGACAGGCGTGACATCGATACCTGTGTGTCTGTAGATGAAGCAGATGTTTCAGTCATCAAACATAAACGCAACCAGAAACCTGGACTACAAATCCTTGTGTTACGTCGTCACTCACGGCGAGGAGCAGGACAAATGAAAAAGGAAATGTGATGTTTGTCTTTATCTTGCATCAAATAAAAGTTCAAACATTAAACTCTGAATCTAGTGTCCTTTAATAAGCTGAAGGTCTCAGAGCAGGGCCTCTCAGGCGTCCTGAGCTTCACACTCACACTGAGAGCGTCGGGCACTGGTTCATTAGTTTTATTAGAGTCCAATTTAAAATCAGCAGAGAACAGAAAGATTTCATGAAATAAATATTTAATTAGCAGAGTTCACACTAAAGTTTATAGATATATTATTATATATAGATATATTACACATTTATATTTTCAGTGTAAAATATCTGTTATAAAGATGTATACATCTGGTTAAAGTTTCAAAACCTTTTTCTAGTTTTACTGAAGTTTTTATGAACAGACTGGATAAAGATGATGGAGGACGCTACTGCAGTTCCCAGTCTGACCTGATGGTGACAGCACTGTCTCCCCGCTGCTTAAACTCTGACACATTTGCTGTCATGATAACGTGAAGCTGCAGCATCAGGAGGACGTGCTCCAGCCTGCTGACGACGATGATGGCAAAGAGGCGGCGTCAGCATTGTGCTTTTTGATTAATTAGATCATTAGACGTCCTCACTGATGACACGCTGAAACACGGTCGTATCAAAAATATTTTTGGTTTCTGAAAATTGTTATGAAAAAAACATTTAAGTATCTTATTCCATATTGTTCCATATCCATCATCCTCATCAACCTTGAAGTTCACATTATTAGGGGCGTGGCCTCTGTGACTGACGAGCGGGTGGAGACATAGATGGAGATGTTTGGTCATGAGTGAGAATCAATAAACTCATTATCAGAAAGTGGCAGTATTGTCTAAAAATCTGACACTGAGGCGTCCACGGTGTGAGGAAACAGCACCTCTCCGTGTGATGTCATCAGCTGCACGCCGGAGCTTGGGCGTCTGGGAGGACGAAGAAGGCAAGCGAGTAGGCAGGAAGCTGCAGGTGGCGAGCCGGCAGGAGAAGTTTTCCTTTGAGTTCAGGCAGCGTTTTATCGTCCACCATCATCAACACCTCGCCGTTCAGCTTCACTGACCTGCAGAAACAGGAAATGAGCTCATCAAGCTAACCGCCACACAACGAGTCAAACACAAAGATTACTGAGATATTAATCCATTTCTGCATAACTCATACTGTTTATGATCCTCGGGTGTTAGGGTTGTGTGCGCCCCCTTGTGGTCGGACCGCAGCAGTGCGGGGTGTCATCGGCAGAGTTACCCTTCTCCGGGTTTATGCCTGTATCATTTTCCACCACAGCTTATGAGTCAGATCATGACACCGTAAGAGGAGGATTTAGGATGGGGCTAGTTTGAGATTGGTCGGTTAAATCAGGTAAAGCTTTTGATTTTTATGTAGTTGTTCTCAGAAAGCCTCCTGCAGCTGAGGTGCTGTGGAGCGGTGGACGGGAGTCAGACTGTCGATTCATGCTGACCAGTTTTGACTCACGGCGGTGACCTTTGAACTCTTTTGAAGCACGCCGCTGAGCCCAAACTATGAGGCCATTGTTCGTCCTCCGTCAGCACAGCTGAGATAAAAGCCTGAGAGAGAGTTACACATCAACGGCATCGGTCCTCGACCTGCTGCTGTCTGCATCAGCTGATTCGCTCTCAGGTGGCATTAAATCACCATGACAACAGCTTTCTGTCCGGCACGCTGAAGCAGAGCAAAGCCACAGATCAAAAGCATCAAAAGGTCAACCTCAGCAGCTCTCATAGGACTCGATAAACACCTGAATCTGAGCGTCACAAGACTGAAGCCAGCGTCTGATTCACTGTCGCCCCTGTTTTTGCTTTCATGAGTAAAATAAAATTTTAAAGGATTTAAAAAGTAGCTTTCAGGAAGTGTTGAGGCTCACTTCTGTAGAGAAATGTGAGCTGGTCTTCAGGTTTCTACACCAACCAGCCATCACAGCTGAAACACAGACGGCGTCCCTGCAGATGGTAAAAACTGCAGGTTTCACTGGATGCTGAGGCGATATGATCCGCTGATGCTTCCTCAGCATCAAAACATTTGCTGGATTCTTCTTCATTTTTAAGCTTAGACCGTTTCACCGTCACTGAGTTCAGGAGATCCAGATGTTTCAGAGACTCAGATTCATAAGAACAAAAACAGAAAATGTAAATTTAAAAAGAGAAAAGACATCAGCTCCATGCTTTTATTTTCTGACTCCAGCACAGCAGCTCTGCATGATTCAGAGCTCAGCCCTTGTCTGAAACAAGGCTGGCTTTACGCCACTTTTCTTCTGTTTGGCTCTCCCTCTCACACAGTAGCCGACGGGGCTTCAGTCCCTGAGATGACATCATTCAGATCAAAGAGTAGAAAATACTGTAATAATGAGTGTTCGACCTGCGGGTATCACTACACACACGGAGCTTATTATTCGTAACTTTATCGTGAACCTCCACCACAGGAAGAGCAGAGACAGGACAGGAAGTGAGGAGAGGCAGAACAGGTCGACTATAATGACCTGAACGTGTCTTCTTAGGCTTGCAGAGTTTGGGCCGTCTGACACACAGAGCGGTGTATCATCAGCACATAAAACATCTGCAATGGGCCAATCCTGATGTTCAGGTAGAATCAGGTGTTCATTTACAGATTTTGACCTGTTGCTTCTTCACCGTGTGTATTTCACTAAAAATGGGGGCGGGGCTTATTATCTAAGGTTCACTGTACTTCTGCAGAGCCGGGAATATTTAGTGAAAAACAACTGTCTTCTTTGGGGTCGAAGCAGATTTCTAACTAGGAGGAAAATGGCTTCATTGAGTACATTCAGGCACCTGGAGTAGAGTCCCTCCTCCCCGGGCTGCTCAGACTCCAGGACAAAAGCCTCCACTGTGCTGTTGGAGAAGACGGCGGGCACCGAGATCCTTGCTGGCGTCTTCCCAAGGTTCATTGACATCAGCGTGACCGCTCCACATCTGTAGCTGCAGACACGCAAAACAGCAGCATTATTACTCAGCTTGACTTCCACTTCACCTCAAACAACACAGAACGAAGCATGAGCTTCGTTTCTACTCACACGAAGCAAAACATGCGCAGAAATTATGTCTCTAGGAAATTACTACTGGTGTCAGTGTACACAGCAAGAAATAAAAAGCTTTTTTCCTCCTTTAAATACTTTTAGTTTGAAGATGTTTGTTCCTGAGCTGAAGTAAAAGACATTCAGGTTTTCAGAAACTGAGATATTAATCTTTGCCCATTTATGCATAATTCAGAATTCAGGTTTGAGATGAGTTTTGAATAACGCTTTAAGAATTTCAATCTTTTCTTATTTTAAGATTTAAGAAATTTTTTTTCTGTTTCTGTTTCCAGACGTTTTTGCTGGTTTATAGGAAAAATAAACCTTAAAGATCCAAAGCTCAGCTGATTCATTAAAAGGACAGTTCACTTTCAAATCTGAGTTTTTCTTTCCTCTGGCTTGTAGTGAGTCTGAGCAGCTCCATGTAGAAACTATTTTGTTGTACAGGACATTGCTTGAAGGGAGCTGTAGCAGCTGTTAACCATTTATCTGTTACTTCTAACTGCTAATACCTTACATCATTACCGTGAGCTAGCTATTTCTAGCTATTTCAGACCACTGCAGAGACAGCTGTTTAGACAGCTGTATAAACAGCTGGACGGGCCGGAAGAAAATCCCGTCCACCTGATGTGGCAGGGTTACTGGTGGTGGGAGGTCTCGGTGTTTGTATGAGGGCAGGATGTGAAGCGTACCTCTTCCTGTTGGTGCAGTGCAGATACATCCTCACTCGTTTACTTCGGCCAAACTCAGAAAGCACTTGAATCTTTAAAACCTCCGGTCCAACCAGCCTCTTGTAGAGAACAGACAGCCAATAATCCTGAAAGAGGACACGACCTTTACTGGACAACGACAAACTGTGAAGATCTGGAAATGCATCGAGCACATAAACTAACAGCAGCTTATTTCAGCCACGTTAACGCTCAGTATTAGTGTGAAGGTCCTGATTTGATCAGATTAACATACATTTTCTGACAAATGATCAGTTAATGAACTCACTGAGTCTGTGCTAAACATGTCCGTTTAGGTTTTTAATTAATTTGATGTCCCAAAGTGGACAAAATTAACCTCTTAAGCCCCAACGCCCCCTGATACAGGGGCAAAAGGCAGGAGATCAGTTAGGCTTGGGGCTTAAGAGGTTAAGCAATAACATCCAATCTGAGTGTAGGAAGGAGGAACTCTTAAAACGATTTTGCACAGGTAAAAAACATGAAAGCGTAGCTGGAATACTTAAGAGAATTAACCTGACTCTGTCTTACAGGAAGAGGATCCAGGTTGTCGTCCACCAGGTGGTAACTCCCAGAGCCGATGAGCACCTGCCTCATCACGATATCCAGGCCGAGTGCTGCTCCCAGGCCTAATTTATCCAGCCACCTGCACAGATTCCCAGCATGGAGACATCTCAGCAGAAACTCAGAGATATTTGAGAGTGTTTCAGAGATGCTGAGAGCAGAAATGTTCATCCACAGAAAAACACACTCAGCAGAATAAAAATCGTTTACTGAAAGAAAGAAATCAGTCTGAAAAACACCAACGAGGTCCAGAGGTCTAGAAGACTACGAGGAAATGGTCTCTGAGCTCATGCCTGAATGCCTTCATGATGGCTTTATGTTTCTGGTCTGACTGAAGGTCTGGCTGAATACAACACGACGTTCATGATGTTCAGAGAGAAGACTAAAGCAGGGCAGACATGAGGGACTCACATGAATCCTGCGACGAACGTGTCCGACAGTCCTGCAGCTCCTCCTCCGTACGCCGAGCTTGTCTCTCCGAGCCAAACCGACTTTCCCGGAGACGCCAGCTTCACTTTCTGAGCCGGATGAGAAGAAACAATCCCGGTGAAACTCCGAACACACCCAGCACAGAGCTGCTGGCACACAGCACAGCGTTACCTTCATGACTTCATTGGTCTTTAAGGCCAGTGAGTCCAGGACTTCAGGATCCAGGAAGTCCTTCACAGACGTGTCTCTGCCGTTCACGTAATAACTGACAAACAGGAGAGCAAGTTTATTTTATGAGTTATGAATGAAGCATTCACAGCAGTAAAGCAGCATGAAGGCTTGGGAATAAAAGAACAGTTTTTCAGGCCGAGGTGTCACTGATATCCTTTAAAATTAAATCAGGTGTGCCTCAGGGCTCGAGTTTAGGACCACTGCTGGTCTCAACCAGTGCTCAGCTGTTTGTGAATGATGTGATCATTGTTAAGCCTAATTTATCACCCAAACTAACTGTCAGTGTGGATGATGAATAATAATCTTATCTTGACTTAAATCTCTTCTTGTCTGATTATGATTCAGAATTTTGGACTTTCTGAAGAAAGTATTGATGCTTTATGACCAACTTTCAACTTAAAAAGTCCAAAACTATTTTCTGAATTTATGGTTTAATAAATTCAAAATTAGGAGACTTCAAACAAATATTTGGAGACAGATTTATGTTGGTTTTGTTGTCTTTATGGGAGCATACAGACACTTTATATCCACTGAATGTCATTTGGACTAAAAATATTAGAATTTTGTTAAGTTTTAATAACTTTGACATTCTGTTTCCTTGCAACAAGATTTGTGTTACAAATGCTAAATAATTTGTTCTGAACAGTCTCTGACTGATATGTACATTTGCAGTTTCACAATAAAAGCATGGGAAAAGTATCTCACTGTCAGTAGGAGTGCATAAACTTTTAATTACCTCCGATGGACGGAGAAGCTTTCAGGCTGTAAATGACTGTAAATGTGACATTTTTCACATTTACAGTTAAAATGCAAAGTTTTTATGCACGTCGCTTGTGACTGCATGCATTATGTTGTGAGAGTAGACTTAACTCAGAAATTACATTTCAGAGTAAATAAAGTGAGGGTGAACTCACTGGTGCCAGGTACAGGCGTCGATGGCCTCGGCTCCGGTCTGCAGGAATCTGCAACAGTCACAAGAATTCATGGATAAATCGGCAGCGTCGGCTCAGTAATTAAGTTGTTTTCTGTCTTATTCCTGCAGACTGAAGCTCACATGTGACTCTGTAACTCAGTTAGAGCACAAAAATTAGCTGCTTCCCTTTAATAAAAAGTTTTAGGTTTCTCTGCATCGTTGGTATCAGAGACGTTAAAACATCACATCAGATCAAAAAGCTGAAAACTTCAGAATCTGTCAGCTCATGACAGACGAGGAGCAGAGTGAATAAAATTCCTGAAAACAGAGAGAAATAAAGTAAAAAACGTTCATTTTTTATTATGTGTCTTGTTTTCAAAAATTCGTAACGCAAAATTTCATGTGAGGAAAAAAATTCATTGAAAAAAAATGTAATTTTTTCCCCCAAACATTTTATGCTCTTTTGTGTTGACAGCAGAAATTTTTCATGAGCTGTCTCTGTACAGTGACCTTTGACCTCTCACCCGTCCAGTAAGTCTACGTGGTGGTTTCTCGGCTGGCCAACGTCCGGCCCGTACAGCCCAGCATCTTGGTACAGTTTTGACTCTGACATCATCTTCCTGAGACGAATGAAGTCCAGCCCGAGCTGATGCCCATCCACCCGGATCCCGGCCTTCTTCTCGAAGCTGTTTGGCTCTGATTAGAGATCACTTTGATTAGAGATCATGTAAAGAAGAAAGGTGACTTCCTGTCTGTGCGTCACGCCACATGAAGGCGAGGAAGTGAAACTGAAACATTGGATAAGAAACCGCAGCGTTTCAGCATTATGCCAGATATTATCACTGAAAGCAGAATAAAGAAGAAGAAGGAGCCTGAGAAGATTTTACACTAACAGTGTCAGCCTGTTACTGATGCTCTGATTTACGGGTTTGATCAGGTGGTAGGAAACACACATCACTAGCTGCATTTCAAAATAAAAGGCAGAATAAAGTCTGCAGGCCTAAATAAGCAGGTCACAGACTCAAGCTGATTGAGGCTCTGTGATTATTGATTATCAGCTGATCAGAGAAGGAGTCGTACCGTTTCCGAGCTCCCAGGACATCCCATAATGTCTGGACTGGCAGTACTGCAGCAGCAGGGCAGCATTGCTGTTGTTCCAGCTGTTGTCAGCCGTCCTCAGCAGAGCATTCAGGCCGAAGATGAGCTGGAAGCCAGAGCAGTTGGCGAAGGCATGCAGCTGGTCCACGGTGAGCTCTGAGAGGGAGACGACAGTCAGAGGACGGGTGGCATCTCCATGGCAACGCCTGGCAGACATCAGGACTCACCTGTGAAGAAGAAGCTCCTGTATGTACCCAGCAGGTCCTCCTTCATCAGGACCAGCTTCTGCTTCGCCCAGTCGCACTTCAGACGCTCCTCCATCCACGGGTGTAGGAAAGTCTGGTCACATGACTCACCTGGGAGTTTCAACGGTCACAGAGAGGTCAGGAAGTCAGAGACTCACATTTCAACTATTTAAAAGTTTCAACACTTAAAAACTGAATAAGAAGAAAAAGTCTCCAACCTGAACTTAGACTAAAAACAAAAGAATCACATGACACATTAAAAAAATAATTTCCTGTAAATAAAACAAAGAAATCAACATGTTCCAGATCAGTGTGATGTCAGAGAGGTCACAAGGTGATCGTGTTTACCTGCAGCGTCCTGAGGCTCCTCCCACTGTTGCCTCCTGTGAGGCTCAAACACCATGAAGTCCTGCCGCGTCCCCCCAAATCGCAGGAAGGCCGGACTCAGAGCTGCTGCAAGCGTCCTCATCCTCCGAGAGCTGCAGAGAAACCTCAGAGTCACTCCCATGATGCACTGCTGCACTGACAGCAGTACGCAGTTCACATTAAAGAATGCTCGGAAATATTCGCGGGTCAAAGCACCGAAACCTGCTGGTTTTAAACGACCCCAGCTCTGTTTCACTTTGATCTTTGATCTGAAATCTAAGTTTTGAAATTATTTTGTTGTCACAACTCCTGAAGGGTTACGAAGAATAACTCTGATGTCATAGTTTTTAAGTTGGTCAACCGTTTTGACTACAAACATGTGACTTTAACTTGATTTCCTTTCCTGGTTTTGAGACTTTGGAAATGATTTTACTCGTGACCTCTGACCTCTGGTTTCCACATGCAGAGATCTGTGCTGATTATCTCACATCCATCATGTTACTGAAACAGAAGGGATTTTGGAGCTCGAGTTTATTCCCGGAGCACAAACGTGTCGGATTCACAGAGAAACATGAATCTAAGTTTGGCTGTCGAGATTCAAAGTTCAAATTTACAGCAGTTTTATTTCAGATGATCAGGTTATGAGGGTCAGCAGGTTACTCGGGTTATTCTCAGATCTAAGAGTGTTTGTGGTTCTCGGGTGTGCTCCTGCTTAAACAGGAACTCTGGGAATTCCCATGCGGACTCTGGAAACAGAAGTGAAACCTGGATTGACGCAGGATCACCTTACTTCTCAATCCTTTAAAGATTTTAAAATCAGGTTCAGATTTTTTCTTTTTCCAAACTTGAACTGCAGGTGATACTCACCTGGTCTGAGACTGCGGGAGGCGGAGCTAACAGGTTTCAGGTGAACTGACTCAGGATCAGATTTGAAAGTGAAACAAAAGTTTGAAAGTTTTGATCCTTAGAGTTTTTGATTTTGTGACCTCTGACCTCCCGTCTGTTTTAACCCGGTGTTTCCTGTTTAACGGGACAATCGTCGGTGGATTAGAGTCAGAGCTCACCTCAGTAGCCACACGAAGCTCTCCTGTGAAGCCAGACTCGCGTCGATGGTCACGGACAGAAAGCGCGGATCCACGCGTCGCAGAGGGGCCGACACGTCCACGCCCACGCCCACGCCCAAACCCAGACCGGGGTCCCGGTCCGGCTCCCCGGGGGGTCCATCAGGGAGCCGGGATCCTCCGGTTCCGGTTACCAGAGTCCCGGTGCAGCAGAGCGCGCACAGCAGCAGCGCGAGCCTCATGTCTGTCACACTTCCTGTTTCGCGTCCTCGTGCGCGCACACAGAACGACCGGGACCTCAAATCACGAACTTATATGCAGGTCCAACATTTCAGCAGGAATCACGAGAGACGACACTCCATCAATCGATCAGTGATCAATGACCTGAAATTAATATTCATCTAATAACGAGCCAGAAACGAAGAAACCTGCGAACATGTTACCGTGACAGAAACACGCATGAACTGTCCCACGAATACAAAACTCAATAAAAATACACATAAATATTTAATGCTTAAAAAAACGAAACTATGACAAAAAGTCAAAAATTAAATATTAATAAAATGTCCCACAAACACATATGAGACCACAGCCCACAAACCAACACTAAAATAAATTATCAAAAGACTCAAATTTATGTCCTCAGAATTCATGATTTAAAAACAAAACAAAACCAAAAACCTTTTTAAATATTTTTATATTTAAAGACAAAAAAAATCAGATGACCTAAAATGTAGATTAAAATGTCAAAAAATATGAACACATCTAAAGAACACCAAAATCTTCCAAATAAGAGAAAAATGTCAAAAATATATCATCAAAAATGGAAACAGTTCGACTTAACCAAACAAACTGAAATTAAAAATCAAATGAATCCACTGCAAATAAAAACAGAGTACACATTTTTTATTTGATGACACACATGCTTTTATTTTGGTAGGTCAGCTGTCTGATGTAGCAGACAAATTATTTTCAGTTTCCAGAATAAATAAATGCCCAAAAAACACAGACAGAAAATAAAGTTTAAATATTTAATGTTTAAAATTTACTAAAATGAGAAAAGTCGCAGTAATGAGTCATTTTCTCAAAGCAGTGAACCATCAGGTGCAGGTCGCCTCCATCAACTGACATTCTGTGTGCTCCGGAGGTGAAGACATGATGATGTCATGGCAAAAACAGCTGACAGCTTCCTGCTGATGGCACCTGAGGTTGAAACAGACTCACTTGAGCTCACCTGACACACTCACACTGCTCAGGTGAAGCTGAAACCTTTAACGAGCAGAAAATGACCTTTAACGTTTCCTCGCGTGAAAAAACGACCTTCGCGTTCTCAGTGTGATAACAAGAAGTACAGACGACAAAATAAGAGCGCAATGAATGGCTGAAAGAAGGTGAGGAGAACAGGAAGTGAAGCTTTTGGCACAGACACGGCGAGGACATCCCAGTTACTTTAATAAGAAATGATGTCACAGTGAGATCAGAAGTGTTCAAAGAGGGTAGAACTCCTGAGAAGATGTCAGAGCTGTGGCAGGTCAGAGGGCGGCGCCAGCAGTTCATCCACTTCCTCCTGCAGAGCTGCGGCTTTCTCATTCACGAGCATCTGAAACAAAGAAACTGTCACAGTTAAACTTCCTGTTTCAGTGTTTCTTCACACTGTAATGTCATCAAACACGGAGACCGACTGTGAGTGTTGTCAGCTCCACAGAGCATCACATCAGTCATTTAACACCATCAGTACTCGTGCTGATTTCAGGTACGGTGATCAGCTCGTGTGGGCGCGATCTCTGAGGACAGTCTCACCTTGGCTGAGGCCACGATCTGATTGGCCTGTTTCCTGTACAGGTTCTGGATGGCTGTGCAGAGAGCGGCTGGGTCGGCGTTCGCCATGTGAGTCAGTGTCTTGTAGCCGGCAGCGTACAGCTGCTTTGCTCTCGACTGCAGGGAAAAAAAGAGGTGATGTCAGAGCTTCAGCTGAGGCAGAGGACATGGAGAAGCTATGGAGGCTCAGATGGTTCTCACTTAAAATCACCTGAAGCAAAAAAAAAACTTTTCACGTTGAATAAAACTGTTCCCTTGAGACAGAAACGTCGAGCATGGGACACCTCAGGGTTGCGAGCGCCGCCCATTTCTCTTTAACCTGCTGACACGAACATCAGCAGCTCAGCACGTTCACCGATGAGTCAGCGGTGACTGGGACAAAAGTGAAACATCTGGCAGAGGAGAGGTGGGACGGGCCGTGAGCCGAATAACAACCGCACCCGAACCACCTCCTGCTCACGGAGGTGTCAGCAGCACTTACATTCTCTCAGAATCATTAACACGCCACATTCAGCACAGGATGCACTTCCTGTAGCGAGTTTAAATATGTCTACAAAATAAAGTTCAAATAATCCTGAAACGTGACCTTTTAGTTTGAATGTCTCCAGAGTGAATCTGATTAATCAGGCTGAGTGGAATAAGCCGACATGAGAAACATCTGGCTCCCCTCTGCAGCGTTTTTAAACCAAAATATAAAAAGTGATCTAAGAGGAGTTTAATAAAGTGAAGTGTGAGGGAGCCGGATGCATCAGCGATCTTCAGAGAAGAAAGCTGTGGCCTAAATCCTTCTGAGCTTTCACGTCACAGTGAGATAAAGTAAAACTTTACAGCCATGATGGGACATTTCACACGTTAACATGACGGAGCGAAGACACAGAACCTGAACATTCTCCTGACCTTCACTACCTTCATCAGGTACACCTCCAGGGCTGCTTTCAGAAACATCAATAAAGAGAAGAAGAAGAAAGAATGGATGCTAACAGGATCAATGAAAGCTGACAGGAAGGAACTTAAAGCTGTAATAACCCTTTTACAAAATAAAACCTGAGCTGAGGTGGATGAAGATGGTGTTCATGTGATCAGTAACTGCTGAAATGGTCCACTTCCTGTGGTCCACAAACTCACGTGTTTATTACATAGAGATGGGAGTGTACTGGAGCTCTAATGTGCACTTGTGCAGGAAGTAGAATCGAGTGACAGCAGAGGATGCGAGCGCTGATGCGTTGACAAAATAACAGAACATGTTTTTTTTGTAAACCCTCCAAGCTGACAACAGGCTGATGATGTCATCACCCCGAACTGTGACGGTGCGGAAACTCATCACTCTTAACGTGTTTCAATGATGTCACACGAGCACACAGTAAGAAAAGGATGCAGGAGGAGAAAAAGAAAAAGAAGAAGAAGAAAGCAGGTGAAGAAGGTGTCTCACCTCCAGGACTCCGGCCACCTCCATCAGAGGGATAAGCTCCGCCTTCACGCAGTAACTGAGGCGCCGTGTCAGCTCGGCGAGCAGCGCTCTGAACGGCCAGAACTCCTCGAGCTCCTGAGACACAGAAACATCAGAGCATCACCATCTCACCTGAGACACACCTGCTGGCTCACCTTCAGCCTGCCCATTTTGGTATGACCTCCGGGTAAACTCCAGTGGTACCTCAGCAAAGTGCAGCACACAGGAGCAGAAGGCAGAGGCGGAGCCGAGCAGCGTCTGCACGAAGCCACGGCTCAGCTGGAAACGCTCGGAGACGCTCCAGACGTCCGTTTCCTTCAGCAGCGAGAAGAGAACAAGAGCGAGGTACATCCTCCTCACCGCCGCCAAGTTCACGCCCTGAAACAAACAGAGCACGCTGCTGAGCGGGGGGGCTCGATCACAAAGTTCAGAGAGCAAGAAGATTATGACGTCATCATAATCTGCCTTCATCACCTGCACCACTTGTCAGGTCAAATTCAAAGATCACGCTTGTCATATCCAGCGTTCATGGAGCAGGCTGAACTCCAGTCATGATTTTCGATGTTAGTAAGTTTCAGTGAAACGATTAAACTGACGTCACAACAACCTGCAGCAGAAACGATGATGTCAGGTCGCCACTCGCCTCCTTTGAGAAAGGCGCGTCTGTGACCCTCAACAGGAAGTGACTCTGTTTCTACTTCCCCCTCCGACGTGTCTTTACTGTGTCATTATTATTCACAGTTGCCTGCTCGTGCTTCACGTCTCATTTTTACTTCCTCACCATTTAAAGGAGCTTGTGGAAAAAGGTCACGACCTTTAACCTTTCGATTTGTGCCATGCAAACAACATTAACATTTCCTACTGTGAAGGTGCAAACATCCACCTCTGGAGGGTGGAGCTGGAGTAAGGGAACGGCCTGAGTCCGTCACATCACAAGGGTTGGGTATCATCACCGATTTCTATAATCGATTCGATTCAATTTGGACTCAGACAGTCAGAAATATTATAATTCTGATCATTTGTCAGTACTGACACTTGTGAGATGCCTTTGTGTCAAAGTAACTGAGGATAAAACACAGAAAAACATGGAGATTTTCCCGGCCTGTCTTTTTATAGCAGATAACCGCCTTAAAAATATTCTGCAGTAGAACAAAAACGGAAGAAAACCACGAATCAACATATGAACATTACCTGACGCTACTGAAGTGATGTAGAGCAAAGTCATAGAGGTTTAATTAGAGACATAGAAGTGTTTTGCAATTTGGCACCATTTGTAAAATTTTACATTTCTTTGGTATTGAACAGCAGAAATTAGGCTTTCTTGTTGGATGTTATCATTTTTGGAAAAAACAAACAAACAAACAGAGGCTGACAGCGCTGTAAACGACAGTAGACTGGTGCGTAATAAGCAATAATAATGTAATAAATAATGCAGAAAACAGATTTTTGATGGTAAACTGCTCTTGAAATACAGGGGGGAGGGGAGTGTGTGATTTTATCGTGGTGGAAGCAAAACAGCAAAAATAAGAGAGAATTCATGACAATGTGAAGTGTACTTTGGATCTTCTTTTGCTGCTGGTTCAGTGAATTTTGGTCAGAGTGACAAAACCTCCAGCTTCAGAATCTGTGAGATGTCTGCTTTCAGCACCGACGGCTTGTCAGTGCTTTGTGGTTACGTCTTTAGTCAAGTTAAAATCGATTTGAATTGGAAAATCGATTTTTTTAAACCCACCCCTACACATCACACCAGAGCTCGGCAGTTATAAAAAACTAATCTGGCAGGATTAAGCCCGTCAGATCAGATCAGACCCTGAAATCCAGCAGTTCAAAGGGAAAACAGGATTACATGATCAGATTAAATCAGAGGAGCCAATACAGCTTTTTTTTTAAAAACAAAAAACAAATTCAGATCAAAAACTCCAGTTTTTGTTGCTTATTGGAACAGGATCAGGATTACTGTGATTCCAGCAGAGGGCTGGATTCAGGCTGGAAACATGAAATAAAAACTCCAGAGTTAATCAAACAAGAAAACTAGAACTGATAGACGGTGCTACAAACTGCATTACACTGTGTATTAAATACTATATTAACATAATAATATATTTTCATACAGTGATGATTATTTATAGAGCACTGTATTTCATACATGTGATATACATGTATAAATATTCAGGATTTGCGTTTTTATTCATTAAATTTAAAGCTATGAGATCTACATTAAACTGAGCTGTGTGTTATGAATGAAGAATACCGTCACAGTAGAGAACAGTTTAATCAATGCTCTTGATGTTTGCTGCCCTCTGCTGGTCATGTTTTACATTTTTACATGCTTTTACTTCAGGGGAGTAAAAGCATGACGACAGTGCACAAAGTTGCTTCCTGTTTCCAACCTGCTTTGCTTGCTAACAGCAGCAGCTCTTACTTTTGGCTTTTGTGGTCGTGCAGTTGTTTATGGTAAATGGCCTGCATTTGTATAGCGCTTTACTTAGTCCCTAAAGACTCCAAAGCGCTTTACACAACCAGTCATCCACCCATTCACACACACATTCACACACTGGTGACGGCAAGCTACATTGTAGCCACAGCTGCCCTGGGGCGCACAGAGGCGAGGCTGCCGGACACTGGCGCCACCGGGCCCTCTGACCACCACCAGTAGGCAAACACGGGGTTAGTATCTTGCCCAAGGATATTTGGCATGCAGCCAGGAGGCAGCTTGGGATCGGACTACC
Source organism: Aulonocara stuartgranti (assembly GCF_965226115.1). Lineage (NCBI taxonomy): Eukaryota > Metazoa > Chordata > Actinopteri > Cichliformes > Cichlidae > Aulonocara > Aulonocara stuartgranti. The sequence continues at coordinate 40,428,796 of NC_138945.1, read as the reverse complement.
AACCTTCTGATTAGTGGCTGACCTGCTATGCCACCTGAGCTACAGCCACCCCAGTTGTTTATTTCATGCAGCATTTGTACGAAAGAATTTTAAAGGTTGTGGATAAAATAATGAATTAGTGCTGATGAAATAGCTCTTAGTAAAATTAAAATAGTTAAGGCTCTTTTATGTTGGTGAATTTGGTGCCTGCCGCCCAGGTAAAGTATTGCTGATCCAGATTTGGTAAAGTCATCCAATTTTTTTTTGTTTCGTTTTTTTTAACTGGATTAGGAGAAACAGCAGCACTCTGTGAGATTTCACAGTGAAGCTGGATGTTTTTATCCTGTACTGAAGCTTTAATCTGTCTGGAAGCGTTCAGCGTGTTTTAATCTGAGCTTCTAACAGACCTTCAAAACCGCGGCCACACATCACATATCCAGATGCTTCCTCCATCACTCTGCGTTCACCTGCGCAGCTTCTGGTCTTCATCTTTGATTTCATGGATGCGTGTTCGTGATTCTCTCTTTACAGTCAGGTTCGAGTACATTTCACAGGTCACGTCTCAAAAACAATGAAATAAAACCTGAACATCTCAAGCATTAAATCTGTGGTCTGAACTTTCTTACCTTCTTTACTGTCTGTCCTGCAGCTTTTCTTGCCACGAAACTCTCAGGCACGCCAACAGCAGCTGACATCTTCTGCTCAGCCACAGACAACAGTGTGAACTGCAGATGAGGAAGACGAAGCAGAGAGCAGCTTGTGAGAGATGTGAGGAGGAGGAGGCCAAGAGGCTCTGAGGCAGGCTCTGCTTACCTGCCTGAAGAAGATCATCCAGTCAGGTTTGCACTGATCAATCAGGTCGTACGGGGTCACCAGGTAGACCAGGTGCAGGTAGCTGTTGAGCAGCAGAGACTCCAGGCCTTTGGAGAGGTCTTTGTAGAGGACCTCAGCATAGGTCAGATCCACCGAGGCTGAAGAACACCATGAATGCTTTAATTCATCGTCACGAATCATAACAGCTACAGACACACAAAACTACACCATCGCAGTTTTCTGACCTTACAAAAGGATCTTTGAAACTTTATTTAAGCCCAATGAATCGAAACATCTGACAACAGTGGGACCAGACTGGGACCACGGTGGGACCAGACTGGGACACGAGTTTACCCTGTTCAGGATCTTTGGTGGCCGGCCCAGGCTAAAATGACCCTCCATGTTTGAATCTGTTTTAACTCCTCCTCCTTTAAATCAACTGTCTTCTTATTGGCTGCTCCTCATGAACATAAGTGGGTGAGTCTTGTGTGTCTGAGATGACCATATTAGGGATTTCCCTCGCTATAACATCATGCAGAGCCAACAGGAGCAAAACTCTGCAACTCTGTGTTCATTGTTGATTTTCAGAATCATGATTAAACATGACGTTCTAAGTCATGTGAGAGGAAGTAAGGAGTCCTACAGGTATGCCGAGGGTACCTTTGTACGTAGCCTTTCCCAGCTTGGTGACCCGCAGACTCTGACTGTGCGAGTCTACTGTGATGAGCTCTTTCTCCTTCAGGACATCCACGCACTGCTGCACTGCCTCCAGCAGGCTCCTCCCCACACACAGCTGCTGCCACTGCACAAACAGCAGCGTTCCCTGCAGGAAGTCCTGCAGCTGCTCCACGGATGATGTGATCTGCAGAAACCACGAGACATAAGGACAATAGCACCAGTTGAATCAGGCTGTGATCTGATTATTTTTAAAAACATATTGATCAGGCATCCTGATTGGCCAGTTCAGCAACAAAAACAAGGATATATGGAAATATTTGGATCCATTATATTCTGTGAACTGAATATTTCGAAGCTTGTGTTCGTTAGACAATGTTGCCATCAGTGACACAAACCAAACAAAATAAAAACCTAGAATTACCTAGAATTAGCTAGAATGAACCAGAATTACAGACAGATTCACTGATACAGAAAAATCAGCTGCTTCTTTATAAACCACTAATTCAGTTTAGTTTTTCAAAATAAAAGCGAAAAGAAAGTCAGACCCCACAGAGGTACCATTTGATATTAAATAATGATGCAGAGATAAAAGAGATTAGCGCCTGCTGGCTAATCTGCTCGGATTTGGAGTGAATTAGAAGGATTTACGTTTAATCCAATGAGGGACAGGACGAGGCTCAGGAGGCCTTTTCCATCATCGTGCATCAGGTTGCTGTAACAGCTCTCCATCGGCGCGCACACCAGTGTTTTAGCCTGAAATCACACAAAAGCAGAATTATCTGACATCTGTTAGTTTAACTGAATGCTTTTATTTTGTCATAACTCACAGGAAACTGATCAGATTGTTTTAGCAGGAGTCGGAGATGGTGGAGAAGTCATAAAGAGTTATTGTTATGTTATTATATCGACCTTAATTTTATTGTTTTTAACACATTACCAGGGCTGGACTGGCCATCGGGCATACCAGGTATTTGCCCGGTGGGCTGCTTGTGATTTTTCGTATTTATGGGCCAATGGGGTTTTATTTCTTTTAATTTTTTAACGGTATAAATGAATGGTGGTGGATTAGCCAGTTGGTCGTGATCGACTCTGGGCTGGACCAATTACAGCCGAGGAGGTCGAACTTTAAAGTTGAGGTGAAAAGGAACGCAATTTGTGCCGTACTTCAGCTAGAAAGTTGCTAATTCAATCATGAAACTGATCAATGATCAGCTTTTCTCTCTGCGCCAGAAACAGAAACCTGTGGCTGTAGCACTAAACAACAGCAGCACGTTTAAGCTTGATCAGCTGTTGTTAGAATTTATTTAATATTAATTTCTAGTATCAGCTGATGTTTGCTGGAGCCACAGCTGTAAAAGCTGCTGGTCATGATATCAGTTTGGATATGTGGTGAGAGGGAAACATGAAGATGAAACCAGGAGATGTCCTTACTGAATCATCAGAGCTGAACAGGTGATGGAGAAACAGGTTTACCTTTTAGGTGACATGAATGAGTTGAAGGGAAGTTATGAACTGTTTCTGAGAGACAAATAACATCAGGATCCTTTTTTTTATGTAGCTGACAGCTGGTAACTGTGCAGGGGCGCATCTAGCAAAGTTTTGCCAGGGGGGCAGGTAGGGCATTAACAGGGAGAGGGAGGCACAAAGAAATACTTTTCTTTCTTATTCTCATTTAAAATGTCTTGCTTTTCATGAATAATTATCTGAATCTTACAACCAAATTTTACATCTGATGTAAAATGTATAGAAATCCATTATTGTATTTAGTAAATATTAAGCCTAGTATACACCCTAGTAAGTTATAGTATTCTTTCCTTTGGGAAGGTACCATCTGTGCAGTCTGCAATTCTCTTGAAGAAAGATGTTGAATCTATTTAATTACTGGAGAAAAATAATAGATTTATGTGCATTTGTTTGATATGTGCATTAAATTAAAATCGGTTTTGTCAGTTAAGCATCTTGAGGCAGAGGGTGGGGGAGTGGTTCCCTATTTTTTTCCTTTGGCAACCCTATTAGTTAGGTATATGTAATTATAAATTAGGTTGTTTTATATTTTTGCTAAGTACTGTTTAGAATACCAGAATAGGGAGGATGGTGTAGGTTTAAGTTTATTATAAAGGTTTTATGGCTTTTCCTATAATACCATGGTGGGCTGGTCACTAGTCAAAATACCCGGGCTTGTCCCAGTCCAACCCTGCACATTACAGAGGTTTCTGTGCAGCTGCTGACCTCAAATAAACACACACAAAGATTTAATAAAGCTTTTAAACCTTTTAACTCTTTTAATTTAACGTTTCTTTGTTTTTTTAATAACCTAAAACAGATTTTATGCCTGCAGGTCTGTATTTCAGATATCTGAGGATTAAGAAAAGTATTTTGACATAATATTGTTGGAAAGCTTCAGTTTTTAGGCTCACTGTTTTTAATCAGACATCAGTTTGAGTCCCTCATGGCTCTAGTTACCATGTTCCTGTCCTTCTCCTGCAGGATCAGGATGCTCTCGCCCACCGAATCGATCCCCGCTCGGCCGGCTCGTCCGACCATCTGCTTGTACTGGCTCCTCTTCAGGAAGTCCGTGGCTATGTACGGCGAGCGCAGGATCACTCTGTGTGCAAACAGAGGTCAAACCGGGGTCAAACAGAGGTCAGATCATTTCAGCAGCAGCAAATGTGCATAACCTTTGATATGTACACATGAACACGCAGGTGAGCTCCTGACTGCTGTGACAGGAAAGGGAAAAAGCTGTTTAATGAGCGGCTCACCTGCGAGCAGGTAGGTTGATCCCTGCAGCTAGGGTGGAGGTGCAGGTGAGGAGGCAGAGGACCCCGCTGGAGTAGGCCTCCTCCACCAGTTTCCTCTCCTCGGATGTCAGCCCGCTGTGGTGGTACGCCACGCCATACGGCACAGTGACCTTTAACACCGGGCACAACGAGCCATTCCCGCTGTCCCGCAGCTCCCTGAGGAGGACGCCCTTCTCCTCCTCGCGGTGCCGCAAGAAGTCCCTGAAAGAGTCGAGAAAGGTTTCTGAGTCAGTGATTGGCATGGGCGGCAGAGTGGGAGGAGTCACCCAGTGGCTGCTGCTCACTCTTTCAGATATTTGCAGATCATCGCCGCCACATTCTCGCAGTTCTTCTTGGTGGGACAGAAGAGCAGACACGAGTGCGCTGGGATGACCTCGGTCACCAGAGCGATGATGTGATCCGGGTCGATCTTCTGCATCGTGCTCGAGTACTGCAGGAAAGAGAAAGACCAAGCACCACGAAAACGAAAGAGGAGGACATTAAACTTTAATTTACTGCAGGAAAAATGTCTCCTGTACATATTAATGTGGCCACGGCGTGTTGGTGTGATCCTCCACTGTATTGTTAGAGTTAATTATGTTTTTTACTTACTTTAAAGTTGAGAAGACGTGAGAACCTGAAGCAGTTCTCTTCTTTTGGGTCCACCTCGTAGATGGTGTCGTGCAGTTTGACGAATTCCTTCAGCTGAACCTGGAAAAAATCAAAATAAAATAAATCACAGAGCGCCAATTTACCCAAACTCTCAAAATGAGTTTAAAAGACAGGAAGAAGCCCCGCTGATAGAAACCAGCAGTTCCATGCAACGATCTTGAAACACAAGTTCTCCTCTGACTATCACCAGCTCATCCACATCCATTTTCATATGTGCAGCTGATAAGTCGTGACTAATTCTGAGAGTTGCATTTGCATGACACACAGACCTGATTTTAGTTAATGAGCAACTTTAACAACGCTCAGTGAGCCCCTCAAACAGCTGCTCAGTGTCAGGAACTGTTTTCAGCGGTGGACTAATCTGTGTGTTATGCTCGAGCAAGTCCTTGTGGAAGCAGGAAGTTAGGGTCAGTGTTCACTCGAGGGTTTTATAAGGTTCGGGTGCAGCTTTGATTCAATCACTTACAGGCCTGAAGTTGTTCGTGTAATTTTCAGCCCTCAGAAACATCTGCAGGTCTTTGATATTCCCCAGAGTGGCGCTCATTCCTATTATCTGAGTTGTTTCTGGAAAAAAAAGAAAAAGAACCCAAAAGCAAGAAGTTTGTTTTTAACTTAAGGCTGGATTGAGTTATGGAGACTATAAGAAGACACTTACTGCTCACATATTGAACTTTGGCCAGAGTCATTTCTATAATGGCCCCTCTGCTGCCGTCACCCAGCATGTGAAGCTGCAGAAGAAACAAAATCTCAGTTAAATGTCCTCCAGCCGTATAAAACACCTTTCATCCAAAGTGGGAGGTACCTCATCAACCACCACCAGTCCAAGGTTATCCAGCCTGCTGCTCTCTATCAGAGAGTTGACGAGGCTGTGAGCCTTCTCTATGGTTGCGATGTAAAGGGACGTCTTGTTTCTTCTCTTCACGGGAGGAAACCTGCCCTTGCTGCCAGCGTACTCCTCCACCATGAAGTCCAGCTCCAGACCAAAGCTTGCTAAACCACGCACCTGGAAAAGTGAAAAGTACTTCCTAAGAGTTCAAAACGAAGGCTGTTAATGTCTCTGAAAGGTGTACCACAAGGCTCTAGTTTTGATCCTCTTTTATTTCTTATGAACATAAATATGATAATGATATGATTAGAGATGGAAATCGAGAGTAGTAGTGCAATTCCTTGGAATCGTTAATCTGCCTGCCTATGGATCCTGCTTATCAGTTCTTGCACTCTCACTACGATCAGCTGATTTCAGTTTGTGTGCCAGAGGAAAATAGTGGTGCAGTCTTCAGTGTGGACATGGACATGACTTTTATTTTTATTGCACAAAAGGATGAGAGTGTGATGGTAAAGTGGAGACTGCTCCAGGACAGAAAAACGGCATCACTGTTAACACAGCTTCAGCTCTTCACAAGCACCTGCACAGCCAGCATGCTAACACTAAGCTAGCCAAGAGCCCAGAGCGATTTTAAAGCTGAGTGAATGCTGACCCCAGACCAGCACCGTGATAAAATGAATCGTCATTTGTGTTGAAGACAACCATTGCTGAACTTCAACAGGTAACAAACTGATAAGCAGTCAGGCCCGTTTCTACCTTTTCATGTTTCTAAAGTGGCATAGAATCACCATGACAACTGCTTTAACCTCCTAAGACTCGAACTCTTCCATGGCATGCATTTTTAATTTATCTTTAATATTTGGGCATATTGGGACCTGATGAATGTCAAAACAAAGAATTACCAGATTTTTTTTTTTACTGATTTTTGTTTCTAAGAAAAATGAGAGCCACATGAGGATATTTGTTTAAAATTTCGATAGAACAGTAGTAGTATAATGTCCTCGTAAGCAATGTTCCCTCTAAGCTGCGCGCGTGCGCAATTGCGCACTGCTGGCACGTCTCTGCGCAGAAAAAATCTGCGTTGCGTACAAAAAAAAATCTAACCTGAATTGAAATTAAAGTAAATACGCTAACAATTCTGTTTGGCAGTAAGTGACTGGCTGCTCCCGTATGGGATTAGAACGATGCCACCTTATTCCATAGTTCAGCCAATCACGCGATTCACATTCGTATATACGCAGCTAATCAACGTCGCTGACAGGCTATGACAGCGTCCTTATGTGCCGACGCCGGTGTTTTATGCTGGGCAGACACTGTGCGATTTTTGGCCCATTTTGAGCCGATTTTTGAGTCGTGCGACCGTTTTGGCGATCGGCCGGATTTTGGCCTTCATCGTGTAGTATACGTGGGGTAACGAGAAGCGATTGAGACCTCACGACCAGCTCCCGATCATCAATCGCTTGGTCGTGAGGGTGTCACCGCAGTTTCTCACACTGCGCACGCGCAAACACAAATGTCAGCGAAAAAGACGGCGCAGCACGGCAGTGCAGCGTGTGATCTGGACACAAGCGATGGAGGCACAACTTGTAGAACTATGGCAAGTTCATCCGAGCCTTTTCGATGTGGCCTCACAAAATTATCACGACCACAACAACCGTGAAAATAGTTGGATCTACATTGCTGCTCAATCACAGCTGCCTGATCAGTGTTTTTCATTAGCAATTTAGCAAAGTTGATGGTGGTGGTGTGCGTGTCTGTGTGAGTGAAAGACAGAGAGAGAGAGAGAGAGCGACAGAATTTCTGTTATAACCTTCATTTTATGGACGCACAGTGTGAGCAGTCGGGTCGCATCAGAGCATCGGGTCGTATAGTGTGAGACCCTGCATCGTGACCTATGAACTTCTAACCCCTGCGAGTCAATCGTACAGTTTGAGCAGGAGCTGAATCGCGCGACTAAAAAAAATCGCACAGTGTAAGCCCAGCATTAGCTAGCAAAGCGGCTGATGTGGAGTGAAGCCACGTTAATGACAACGTGTACAACCACTGGAGATGTGAGCAGTACAGACGGAACAATTGACGGAAAAGGTGTGGACTTTATACCAGTTTTTAAATGGTGTTGATAGGCCACGTAAAACCAGAGTTATGATAAAAATATGTGCAATGTAACGTTCTGCATTACTTTTAAGAAAAGTGCTCAGTGTAATAACTTTTTTACTTTACTTTTTTGAGTAATGACCCCAACACTGATCACAACAAAGAGAGAAAATACCTCCAACATGCACAAACCTTTGACCACACTGCATGTAATTAATTTGCATGAATGTAATGTCTTTGATATGGTGCTTAAAGATGGTGGTGACTCTCAAAGTGGAGCCAATGAGAATTGATAAGGAAATCGATAATCCACACTACCATGGCAGTTTGTATCACCCCACAGTGCTATATTTCTGATTTTTATTTGTATTTCTTCTAAGCGCAAATTAAAATTTACGCTTAGAAGAAGTTTTATCATTTTATATTTTAAGTCAAAGCTTGTTATCCCACACAACCAGAAAGTCATTACTTCTACTTCTCTTTTATTCCACAAACACAAATATTATTATCCTCTGATGTCAAGTTCTATGCAGATGATATACTTTTATATCTGAGACCAAAAGCTAACTAACCATTTGCTCGTGTTCAGGAGTGAGAGTAACATCAACAATAATCCCAGTCTGAAAGTTTCCCTACAGAACATTAAACAACATCGATTAATTTTACTCATTTGCCTATTACCCATTAGCAGCTCAGTAGCATCTACTAGCATTTATGCATTCTGTTGACAAAACAGACTTTTCTGATATGTTTTGATGTTCTGTGGTTTCTGTACCTTCTCCTGCACCAGCGATATGTAGGGCAAGATGAACAGACAGTCCTTCCTCCTGCACAGCAGTTCTCTGAGGATAAGGATCTCTGCCACTAGAGTTTTCCCACCACTGGTGGGAAGGGAGTAGATCAGATTCTTCCTCTGCTGAACACAGTCCAAGTTCAGACACGTCTGCTGCCAGTCTGAAGAAACCCAAAAAAACAAAACCGGTTGTAAATGTCTTCACTTGACTTATTCTGTGCAGAAACTACAATATTTCAATTTTATTGTGATATACAAAAATCTCACCATACAAACTCTGGATTCCTCTCAGTTTAAACATCAGCTCCTTCACTTTGCTTGGAAGCCCAAAGAATGGCCCAAGGTCAGGCATGTCAGCAGAGACAGTCTCCATGGCCTGCATGGCGACGTTTATCTCCTCAGAAACCACCGCCTCCTTCAGCATCGCTGTCCGTGAAACGGCAGAAGGAGCCGCTGCGTTGCCAAGCATCGTCCTCTTCAGCTGGTCGGCAACGCTCCTCCTCGCTCCGGCTGGTCTCCTGAGTGGACCCTCTCCGTTTGCTAGTCCTCTGAAAGGCGTTGAGGTTTTGTCTCTGTCCTGGAGTCGGCTTCTCTTCGCCTTCTCCTGAACTTCCTCCTGAAACTGCAGCTGGCTAGCCGGTAGGTCCTCGAAGGGTTCATCTCCAAGGCCGTCCAGAATGGAGTCTGAGAGGACATCCTCGTCTTCTGGTTGTTGCTCCACCCCTCGAAGCCTTTCATTTTGCTCGGCATCATCCAGTTTTGCCAGGACAGACGAATCCCCTAAGATGCTGTCATAGTCGCCGAATAAATCCTCGCTGTCGCTGCAGTACTGCCAAGAAAAAAAGAATACCACCAGCGTGGACTTCAAACAGGTTATTAATCGATCAGGGCATCATTTTTCTTTCTGATTTCTGATTACTCTATGACCAACTGAGTCATTAAACACATCGGGGAGGTGTTCACTGAGCTCAGAGATTAGGTGAGGAGGAGGCCCATTTTCTCACAGACTTCAATGCACTCAGACTTGAGGAGAGTCGAACCCTGCTGGTCAATATGCAAGATGTACCTCCACAGTTCTGCTTTCAGCCATGATGCTGCTGATCCTCCTGTTGGAGTTGCATAGCGGGGAACAGACAGCCCCTCCCCTCTTCCTGGCAGGTGTCAGGTAAGCTTTCAGGTGGTCTCTCGCCCTCTTCCTCTGACAGACTCGTTTTATTTTGACTTCCAGCCTTCCGTAGTTCATCCCTGTGAGCGCAGACCCCTGCGGCTACATGTGAAACACAATAAACATTTTATAGTTCTCGCATACTTCACTAACCTGCTGCTGCAGCCATTTAAACGCCACCTTAAACAAGTTGACGTTAAATGATGAGACCTAAAAACACCAAAGAGCCCACACAGGCTCAGTGAGCAGCTAGCTAGCAAGCGCCGGCATTCAGTTACAAAAACTACAAATTAATCACAAACAAGCTCAAATAAATAAAAGTGTGTCCATGGAATAACTTTTAACACCACCAGTAATAATAACGTTCACTAAACGCGCATCTACAGCAGCTCAGCGAATCCTTCATTCAAAATAACTATCATTAATCCTGGAGTGAGAGAGAAATGCCACCATCACTTCCGCTTTCGGTTTACTGAGGCGCTAACTCTGAGTTACAGTCGTTCAAAAAGTGTCAAAACGTGCAATTAAACATCTCGATTAGCTTTTAAATGCTAAAAAATTAAGTCTTATCAAACCTTAATAATTAGACGCCTTGGATGAAAAATTTAGTTTCGACTGAAAACGGGTTAAGTCTGTTTTGAAACGGTAATTAGATGTGATGTTTGCTGCTCGGATAGTTTAGGAGTTTTAGGACAGCTGTACGTGGTTTCAGTCACGTTTCAATGACAAACTGCAACACCGCTTTAACATACATTAATAGCAAGCTGACAAGTGGCACAAACTAAAGCTAATCTGAGGCTTAGGGCTGCTTTTCCCAAGACTTTATGTGTTCCGCGTGATTTCTATCTTGATTTGGTTTATCTTTGGAATGAGTAACAATTAAACCTTTCCGTAAAAAAACTCAAAGCGAAGCGTTATATCTCATTAATATTAAACATTTAGATTGTGTAAATCCGTGAAATATTAAAAACAGACAGAATACTTCTTTTAGGTTTATATTTTAAATTTAGTGACATCGTCCAGTCACAGTATATATCCAAGTCACAAGCAGCCTTTGCGGAAGTGGTTGGAAGTATTTCTCAGTTGCAGCGGAAGCGGTTCCTGTCCCGTGTTAGGTCAACATGTTGTGTCTGAGGGAGTTGCAGAGGTGGAAACCTGTCTTATGTCGTTATGGAAACACAGGTGAGTCGTGCGTAACACGTTAATTACAAAAATAAAAGTTTAACTCCAATCCTTCTGGTGCAAATGCTAACTCTAGCCGTGCTGCTTCCGTGCAGGTGTGCGGAGCTTCGCGGTCGCAGCAGATGAAGCCGGACGGACGGAGGGCGGGGTGGGTGCTGAGTGCAGGCTGATGGATGCTCGCCGTTGATTTCAGTTTGGTTATGAAGATTTGTTTGTGTTTTTCAGCTGGTGAACATGGAGAACCCGTACAGAGAGCCCCAGAAGGGCTGCGTCCTCTGTGACGTCACGGTGGACTTTAAAAACATCCAGGTGAGTCAAACGGGAAGAAACAGCTCTTCACCACAGATTAAATAATGAGAAACACGCTGAGTGAGATTATTGTCAGAATATCTGTGACCGGGAAGATTATAATCAGTTTATCAGAAATCAGGCCTTCACCTCTGACCTTTGCGCTTGGGTGCACACCTGAAGCAGCAGCTCTGCTCCTCCAGGTGTGTGACAGGATCTCCTGATCCCAAGTCAGACTGAGTCTCAGTTCAGTCGTGGATTAATCTGAGTTTGTCGCCCTGCAGCTGCTCTCTCAGTTCATCTCGCCGCACACGGGCAGGATCTATGGCCGCCACATCACAGGTGAGTCTTTGCCCGAAACAGGTCATCTGGATTAAATCATCATCAGGTTGGGTCACACCTCCTTCTGTTTTTTCAGGTTTATGCGGAAGGAAACAGAAAGAAGTGTCGAAGGCGATAAAGAAGGCTCAGTCCATGGGTACGTTCACAGCATCTTTCAATTCTTCTGTTTCGTCATTTGATTTGTTTGCTGTCATAATCTCAACTTTAATCCCAATTTTTGTCTGTTTTTTTTTTTTTAGACTAAATTATTTAATTTTTTAAATTTTAGTAAATTAATATTTGATGACCCAATTAATGAAAAGCTTTTTTTGCATTTTTCCTCTTTTTCATATTTTTGCCTTTTAACAAATATAATCCAAACATTCCCATTTTCGCCACATTTCTAACATAATTATATAAGAAGCGTTTCCCTCTGAGCTGAGCTACTGCTGTTAATATAAACTTTTGTTTGCAGGTTTCATGTCAGTGACGCACAAACATCCACAGTTCATGAAGGACCCTAACATCTGTGGAATCAAACATCTGGATTAGTGTGAAACATCTGTGTGTCTGTGTAAATAAAGTTTCTCTGCTGTCAGTTTGCTGTCGGTGAATTTCTTGGGCCAAAGCGTCAAACGTGAAGCGTGTCCTCATCAGAGTAAACACCTCTGCACGGTTTCTTAATGTGAAGGAGTTTAAACACTTTAAAAACACTTGCTAATTTTTTTTTTTTTTTAATTTGGACCTTCTGAAAACTGAAAGGTTGTGACGTCATCTGAAGACCTTCAAACATCACACTAAACAGAGAATCTATAAAATATTCTATCTATAAAATAATGACTGAAATATTGTTTTCCTGGATTCTCTTTCAAAGTTTGTGTCACTGGAGTTTAAAACAAAGACAATGCGTGAACTAACGTAACCCGGGATCTCTGAAGTCCCGTCGCCTCGTACAGAGCCGGTAAAACCCAGAAGGTTCGTGTTTATGGAGAAAAATCAGTTGGCCTCATTGAGCCGGTGAGACCGGCTGTGGGAGAAAACTCTTCTTGCATTTCATCAGTTTTTAGAGTTCTCACCACCACCTGGACTGGACCGGACTCTGTCGTGGGCTGATTCTGGTCCCCAAGCCACATGTTTGACTCCTCTGATTTATATGAAACAGAAAATAAAAACAGGCAGGTTTGTGTAATTCAGAGCTTTATGATTTCTGCTGCAGTCTGAAGATAAACTCGAATGACCGCACACGGTCAGACCTTTAATGGAACGCACGCTTCATCCTTTACAGTGAAAAATAAAACGCAGTGTGAAACAGTTTCTTTGTGAGCGCGAGATCAACTGAAGGTCAGGCAAAAACTTTGAAACCAAAGAAAAGGTAAAAACCCGATGACTCTAAAACCGAACATCTGGAACAAACACCAAAGTGTCACAGCTGGAAGTCTAAATCAAACCAGTCCTCCATCTGAGCGTGAAGAGTCTGAACTTTACACCTGCTCAGGTAAAAAGAACCTCTGCTGTCCTTTTTTGAAACAAACTTTATCAATAACAGTTCTTTTAAACAGACCGGTTCCAAAAACATCCGACAGAACTTGGATACGTCCTGGACTCAGCTCTTGCTCCTCCTGCGTTTCCTCTCCTTCTCTGGCAGCATTTCCCTCAACCTTTTACGGCAGTTTGTTGCGCTCGGCGGCGGCGCCTCCCTTGCTGTCGTGGAAATGTCATCTGTGTGGTCAGGAACAGGAAGTCCCTGCAGCGTGAGCGTCTGAGTGTGGAAGAGCGGCGAGGAGGCGAGCAGCGCCCTGACGGCCTCCTGAAGCAGCCGGTTTTTCCTTGGCTCGCCGGGGTCGGCGGCGCTTTCTGTTCATGGAGAAAGTGCAAAAGTTCAGAAACATTTTTACTGCAGGTCATCAGCCAACCGTGATTTTAAATAAAGACATTAAACTGGCACTTCCTTTTTCCTCTCCTGTCAGGGTTTTCACCTTCACCTACCACTTTAATTATCACTGCGAACCAAATATTCATCATTATTATTATTTTAATTTCTAACTGGTCGAATTTTTAAAATATGAAAAAATCGAAAAATTCTCTCCATGAAAATGCAAAGAGCGACTTCACAGTCTGTGGAGAGCACGCCAAAGCAACACGCAGTGATATAGACCTAACCACGACAAAATACTGGCCAATCAAAAGCCCACAAATCACACAACACCTTTGACATTATGAGACTAACTCTCAGTTTTCCTTGTCCACATGTTAGCACGGAAAGAGTTTCTGCGTTGTGTTTTTAAAATGCTGGGCTGATCCTGAGACGTGTCTCTGGTGTCGGGAAGAGGCAGATACCGGAAATTCATCTAATCCCGCTGCTGTGTGAGATTAGATAAAATAATCTGAAACCTTTTCCTGATTCGCTCTGCTGTCTCTCTCTGAGCTTCGTCCTCAGGGCTGACACCTCCGTCTGCAGCATTTCGACCAGGCGTTCGCTCTCCTCCACGTCTCTGCACGTTTTCTGTTCACAAACAGAAGGATGCAGAGTGAATCAAACAGGAAGTGAGGTGGCAGGAAGTTCAGGTGCTCTGACAATTTTGCTCACCTGCAGCTCCACCTGCAGCGAGTCGTTCATCTTATTCACTTCGTTCACCTCCTTCAGCAGCCCGCTGGAGCAGAAGAACTTTGACCTGAAACAAAGAGATCTCAGTTATGCCAGCAGAAACACAGACACGGTGTAAACGTGCCAGCGTGGGCGGGGCATACCCGTGTTTCTTCATTGTGAGGCTGTAACCGGCTGCAGAGCACGGCGCCGACACCTTCCAGTAAGAAAGCTGCTCGAGGAGGCCGAGGTTGGTGATGAGCACGGGGACGTTCATGAAGTGCCTCCACAGGAGAAGAAGAAACACAAACCATAAGGAAAAGACACGAGTCAGTTAAACGTGGAAACACCGAGCTGTCCACCCGCCTCCACCTACCTGTTTTCATTCAACGTTCCTCTACCTGACCTGATTGCTTCACCCAAAGCTGAGATGTTTTAGACCTCTGTGACTGACCTTAAAGCCTCACCAGTGTCCCTGAATGCCTCCCAGTTGTTTTTATTCACTTTAAAAGCCAACTGGAGCATTTTAATAATTATACAACATTTCACTTCATTCACACTCAGTTTCTTCTGATATTTAAGTTGCCAGCACCTGCTGAGTAAAATGAGGTTTTTTTCTTTTCTTTTTATATAAAACTAAGAAACATTCATCCAACACAAACAGGTGGCAGTGACCTGGTTGATCAGCTTTAACAGTAAAAATTATCTTTAAGAGGTTTCATACGGGAACTTCAGGCAGACAGAGGTTTGGCAGTCTCAGATTCTGATGGTGTTCCTCAGGGCATCGTTCTGGAGCCCTGGGGTAGATTATTTTAATCTAATAACTTAAAAAAAAAAAAAAAAGCCCACCTTTGCTAACTCTGTGGACTGATTTCAAATGTCACCAAAGGAGCAACCTCCCACAACACAAACTCCACATTTGGGTAAAATCTATGAGATGATGTGTCTTTGTAGAGGATTAAGAGACAACGCTAGAGAGCAAGCTGATATAAAGATATTCAGGTATACTCAGAGCGCCACCTGCTGCGGGAGATGAAGGCCGAGTACTCCATCCTGTGCGTGGAGCCTGGCGGTGTCGTCTTGGTGGGAGTCAGCAGCACAAAGATCATGTGAGGGTTGGAGAGAGCGCTCTTCAGGTTCTCGTGCACCAGCTTCTCTCTGAAGGTCATCTGCTGCTCCGAGTTCCTGCGCTGCCGGTACCAGCCGATCACGCTCTCCTTCACAAGCCGAACACGTCAATCACATGATCGCATCATGCCGAAACCTTCTCCCCACCCCACTCACCTGCTTGTTCTCTGCCAGCAGCTTGTGTAGCTCCTCCGCGTTCACCTGTCCATCCCTGCTGTACAGACTGACACACAGACACACCTTTACATAAGAACACAGCACACACACGATGGCATGATTACGTCACGATGCATCACTCACGTGTTCAGTCTGTGGCAGGCGATGTGCTTCTGGACGTCTGTCAGAGAAAACAGACATTCCTAAAAGTGTACCAGTAACTGTAGTACTCGTGTAACCGTACAGTTAATTGCGATGCACTTACTGTATGTTTCCTCGATGTGGATGTGATCGGCCTGAGAGTCGCTGATGGTGACCTGCTCGTCAAACCTGCTCTCTCCGAGGATCAACCCCTCCTGATGGATGAATAAAACCAGATATAAAAACCCTACATCTATAAGCATTTGTTTACTGAATATAATC
Source organism: Aulonocara stuartgranti (assembly GCF_965226115.1). Taxonomy (NCBI): domain Eukaryota; kingdom Metazoa; phylum Chordata; class Actinopteri; order Cichliformes; family Cichlidae; genus Aulonocara; species Aulonocara stuartgranti. Next base: position 40,412,914 of record NC_138945.1, on the reverse strand, counting down.
ATTTCAGCTACAGCATTTTTACACAAATATTAAAATATATGCCAAATTTACCAACAGACCTACCTGAATACTTGAATGTATTTGATTATGTTTCACGCTAACGTTTTCTTGTCAGGAGCCATTTTCATTAAACTTTACATTTTTTAAATGTAGTCTGGTGTATTCTGAAACACGGTGGTGGACGAGAACTGAGCACCAATTTTTCAATTAAATTATGTCTTCAGTAAGATTCAGTAGTTGGATTAACCATATGCCGAATTTACCAACAGATCATCGTTAATTTGGGGATCTGTTTAAAAGTGCACGAATAATAATAATCGGTGTTACATTAAAACCTAAAATCTGTGAATGGAGTGTGGTTTGCACCGACGGGAATGGTTGAAAAGGAGCAGTAACATCTCGGGTTTCATGCAAAACTCGACTCGCGTAATCGTTCCGTGTTGGATCATGGATGTACCGAATTTTCCTACAGACCTGTCTGAATATTAAAATATTTTTTAATATGTTTTACACTGTTTGACTTCTTACCGGGACCTGGTTAAATTAGTAGATTTTTGAATGGAGTCTGGTTTGTTTGGAACCTGAGAGCGGTTAGCTAGTTTAAAAGTTGAAGAAACACCACAGGGGGAGTTTTGACTTCACTTAGACGACAAACTGTTCTTCGCTGCATCAAACGACACGCTGAAATCCGAATAATTAAACTAATAAATACGAATTTATCAACTTTAAAGCCTGATACTAACACCTGGCGCGTCTGTTCTATTTGCTAGCTTTCCCAATAATACTACATAATCACCCACAAAGGCTCAATAAGAATTCATCAGTTTTAATGACGAGTAAAAGAGCTCATTACCACATCGGAGTCACTGTTAACGTGCTGAAACATGAGGGAAGCTAAAACGATCCCGGGCAAGCGGACAGTGGGCTCCGCCATGATGCCGTTTCATCACAAACACAGACGCGTCACATACGCGCAGTCATACGCTGCGAATTTTTTTCGTGCGCAGCAGGCTCCGCTGCAGGAGGAGCGGGCTGGTTAGCGAGCTAACCATAAAACCAGCGGGCTGAAGGTTCAGTTTCTCCGGACAGCAGCACCCGCTCGCCTCTCCTCGCTCCTAGGCACACTTCCACTGAAACAGGGCCTTCTGTGGGGGTCCTGTCCCGGTAACCCGGGTTAGTTCAGTTTAGATAGTCGGACTACCGGGTCTAACTTCCTTTATCCGAACAATAGCTCTAGTAATTCACTCCTGTAACGGTACTTTGGATTTGAAACGTACAAATACTCGATTACAGGTAAGAGTTAAACTTCCAGAGTCACCGCAGGCTGTTTAATAATCATAGTTTTGAATGTTTGTTGTTGTTGTTGTTGTTGTTGTTTTAACAGCTAAACTGATTGTTCTGCTAAAGTTTTAAAACTACTTCATTTACTGCTGTGAGTGACTGTTTTATAGTCAGTATATGAACCTGTAGTTAACAACTGATTTCATTCTGAGTTCAAAATGGTCATTTTCTCATTATAAATTTTTATGTCAATTAAAATTTGTTGTTTTTATATTACATTAAATTACAAGTTTTAAAGGGTTATATGTGTTTTAAAAGGGCTGTAAACATATATGTATTAATTATGCATTAGTTAAATATGTGCACTTGGTTTTTAAACAGCCTGTGATATAATGAAATGCCTTATTTGTCTTTCTCACGCAATAGTCAAAACTCTTCACCTTCCTCTCATTTAAAAGCAGACAAATATGAAATTCACATTTTTAACCTATATTCAATCAAATATTTGATGTTTTGTTGGTAAAAAACAAACAAACAGAAACCTAAAATATTTCTATTATTATAACTTCAATTCAGCAACAGCTGTAATATGAATTAAAATGTTCTTTCATTTGTATAAGACTTTGTTTTATACATATACACGATACATGAGCACATTTAGCACATTTAGTTAAAAGCAGGTCAGAAAGAAAGATGATAATCATAAAAACTCCCAAAATAAATCTACAGTCATAACTGAAAAGGTCTGGAGTATTATAGAATAATAAAAAAGCAGAAATACTTGAGCATAAGTACCTTAAAGTTGTTATGTATTATATGTTATGTTATTTTTCTTTGACGTTTTTGCTTGAAATAATAGTTTTAAAAACTTTTTAGAATCTGGAGCTTAAAATGTTTAGAAGAAGATCCTGTAAGTAGATTAGACAGAATTTTGTTGGCAGAAGGAGCTGATTAGTAAACAACTGTCATCAGCATAGAAATGAATAAAGCTGTTCCTATTCAATGATCATTTACTTCTGTTCTGGAAAGTCAAAGAATGAAAGTATATTGGGGAGAAGGATGGCATGCTGACTGTGGTGGAGGTGATGGGGAGCAGGTCAGAGCGTTTTTGGTTCGTCCTCAGGGGAACATGATGGGAACGCCTCCTTTAACCTCCTGTTTGCAGATGATGAGGTGACCTGCAAGCTGTCAGCAATGGAGGACCTGTGGACCGTGGCCGTGGCTGTTTTCCAGCTGTGGATATTTGTAGTCGTGTTCTTCATCACGCTGCCCGCCATGTTCGGCCTCTCTCTGGGTGTCACCAGCGTCTACATCCAGATCCTGGTTAAACTCCTTGAGGTAAGCTGTCCTCAGAGGAATTCATGTCTATGGTCAACATGTGTGTAAAGTTGTGCAATGAGCAGCAGCGGCAGAGTGGGGTCAGAGGTCATCTGTCCTAATAACATTGCAGTGGGCCACGATACGAATCCAGAGAGGACGCGAGGAGCAGCCCAGCGTACCCGCACCGCTGCCCAATGGTGAGTCTGCTCGCATCACAGCAGAAAACATTCAGTGTGTCAGTTAATCAATAAATAATGACTAATGATCAGACGTAGAAATACATCATCAGAGAAGTTTGATTATTCACATTTATGTAAAAACTACCGGACAGCAAAAGCTGTCAGATAAAAACTCATCGTCCTCAATAACAAATATAATAAAAACAGGAAAAATATTTTAAACAGGGAATAAAAAACATCAAAATAAAATTATGTATATGTCATGTATATATGTTTTATAATAACATTTTTATATAATTATATAAATCTAATTTTAAAAAGACACTTTAAATAAAGAAACTATAATATATATGTATATATACATAATATATATATACATATATTTATAATAAATGAGGTACAAAGCCGTTGGATATTGTCATAATCCGTGTCATAATAAAAATCAGAAATAATAATGTTTTTACAATAAATAATTTCTAATAACATTAGAATAATATTTGAAAAAACTAAAATTAGATTTTTAAGGCTTTAAACAGTGAATCGCTATGTTAAATGATCACATTTGGTCAAATTGAAACTGTATTTATTAAATAAACCAATAATCCCGTTGATCTCATGACTGATCAAACTTTTGTTCCGTTCTGATGTGGCGCACAAGACTTTAAAAGCAGAAAGAGATTCCTCTGTGCTGCTGCTTGGAGTTTCAGCTCCTGTTCCTGTTTGGATGTTTGGGCTGCGAGCACAGATCACGTGACGCTGTGCCCCGAGGGTGGGGGCTTCCTATTGGTCAGCTGCAGCATCTGATGTTGGGCTGTAGGTCAGGGAGAGAAGCACATGGCTCGTCTCAGGATGATGATGCAACAGCTGCTTACATAACGCTGGTCAAACAGAAGCCTGAGAAACTCAGACACACACACTAACACACACGTTAATAACAAACACAGGTACTGCTGCTTTGCTGCTGTGTCAGAGGTTTAACCCTTAACAGCCTGTAGGCCTCACAGATTTACTGCAAACTTTTTCTGAGGCACAAGATCAGAAAAAAAAATAGAAATAAATACAAGAACCTTTCACACAGAGTCAAACGTCCTTAAGGACAGGAAAGTGACCAACGTTTAAAAAAAAGGTCATTCAGGTCCCTCTGGGTTAATTCAAGGACAAAGACATGGAAACAGGAAGACACACAAACATGACAACAACAAAAAATATGAGACTCTAAACAACTACAGAGAGACACAAAACCACCACACAGAGAACAAAATGACCCCCAAAACAGATGAAAACACATAGCGACACAGAAACAATCACACTGGTTCTCAAAGAGTTGATGTTTTCAGTAGGAGAAACGTTTCATCATCATCCAAGTGACTTCTTCAGTCTCAGCTGACTGCAGGTTTCCCCAATCTTGTAAACAGTAAATTTGCCTGAAACCAGCCCACTGACGAACAATGTGAGGTCAGTTTCATGATCATTGTTATGACCATGAGTAGCATTTACAGAGAGTTGGGGAATGGCTGCAATGGTTAAGATTAAGGAACTGACCTCACAGCCCATTTTTCACCAGTGGTGCTAGTTTCAGTTAGTATGCACATGTACTGTTTATAAGATTGGGGAAACCTGCAGTCAGGTTCTGTTCAAAGGTTGGAAACCTGGAGTCAGCTGAGACTGAAGAAATCACTTGGATGATGATGAAATGTTTCTCCCACTGAAGAATCCAGATGAACAGAATCAACGATTGAGATTTGCTTACCTGGATGATTGATCATGCATCAAGACAGTCACACAGGCTTTTAAAAGAAAATCACAGAGACAGGAGGAGTTTGATAAAACATATGAAAATACATGATATATGCTCAAATAAAGACAGTGAGACTAAACGCGGTGCTGTTCTTTGTTCCTTCCTCTCTCGTCTCCACTGTGTCTTTGTTAAACTCTGGTCCTGCTGAACTCTTTCTGAAACTCTCTGATGACTCAGGGATCATCGAGCGAGCAGAGGGCTCGATGGAGGAGGAGATGGAGCAGTTGCGGCGTTCTCGGTCTCTGGAAGGCGGTGAGTTTGCTCTGAGTGACGCCTTGTATTTCTGCAAGAAGGGCCTGGAGAGCATCGTGGACGACCAGGTGACCCAGCGCTTCTCCTCTGAGGAGCTGGCCTCCTGGAACCTCCTGACCCGCACCAACCAGAACTTCCGCTACATCAGCCTCCGCCTCACCATCTTCTGGGGCATCGGCGTGTTCGTGCGCTATTGTGTCCTCTTCCCTCTCAGGTCAGTGTGTCACAGCTCGACCTCTCACCTACCCGGGGAGGCACTGATTTCAGCATCATTGGCCTTTGCAACAGGAACAGCAGCTCTCACAGCGGTGAAGCAATTCAGCCAGAGGCACGTTTCAGTGCTCTCAGGTCACTCCAGTGCTTACATCTTCTGCTTTTAACTAATAAACAGGAAGTGCTGCTCACTGTAACACATCACTGGTGAGAAAACAGATAATAGATGAGCAGTTAGCTGTAATTATCTCCAAACCATCATCACCGCAGTGCAGTCTGTACATGTGCAGTTTGTATGGTTACACCCATCATTCAGAAACCAGGTGACAGAGCTACTTTCTCTCTGAGGCCTTCTCAGTGAATAAAAGTGAGACAGTTCTGATCAGGGGGATTTTCACCTTCTCCTCCTCATGTCTCTGCAGGATTACTCTGGCCATCATCGGCCTCTCGTGGCTTGTGATTGGAACGACTCTAGTTGGATTTCTGCCTGAGAACAGGTATGGCGCTTCCACGGTTCACAGCTTTGGTGACTGCCTCGGCGAGGCACAGACTGAGCATGTGCATCTGTTTCAGTGTGAAGTACTGGCTGAGCGAAGTTGTCCACCTGACCTGCTACAGGATCTGTGCCCGGGCGCTGTCGGCCACCATCCGCTACCACAACAAGTCAGTCCACTTCATCGCTTCCTGTCAAGTGCTTCCTGTCGAGCACTTCCTGTCGATCTGAACACGTGTTTCTTTCTGCAGAGAGAACCGACCTCAGAAAGGAGGGATCTGCGTGGCTAATCACACCACGCCCATCGATGTGGTGATCCTGGCCAATGACGGCTGCTATGCCATGGTAAGTGTCATGCGTGCGTGGGTGTGTGTTTATGTGTGTGTGTCGGCGTGCCTTTGTGTGTTTGTACATGTGTGTGTGTTCTGTTGTCTTGATGCTATGTTGTCCTCAGGTGGGGCAGATTCATGGAGGTCTGATGGGGGTCATCCAGAGGTCGATGGTGAGGTCGTGCCCTCATGTTTGGTTTGAGAGGTCGGAGATGAAAGACCGCCACGCGGTGACCAGCAGGTGAGGCTGACTGTAAACGATTTCACCTGCCAGACAGAGTCAGACGTTTTTATTTCTGCTCCAAACCGTGATGGTGGAGATGCTCTGACATCAGTGACAGCTGGGTGCGGCCCGTATGATCACACATTTTTAGCACCGTGACCTTTAATTTGTTCCGTTGGCTCAGGAGGTAGTTCAGCGTGGCTCTGCCTGTCAGAGCCGGTGGATCAGGAGCCTGTGTGTATGTTTGTGCGTGTGTTTCATCCTCTGCCGAGCTGCTGATGATCAACTGTTGATGTTTACCTTGCTGTCTCCTCGGCGAGCTGCGGCCGTGTGGCGTAACGCTTTGATGAGTCAGCTGAATTGATCCAGGGTCACTTCCTGTGAACTAAATGCTCACCACAGCCTCGAGCTCGAGGGTCACACTCAGGGTTTGTGACCACATTACAGTCAAACAGCGAGAGAATGGGAACATCTGTAATTACAGCTGTTTTGTGAAAGTGTTGATGCAGATGTGTTTGATGACTCACTGACGTGTGCTTCCTCTCAGGCTCAGAGCTCACGTAGCAGCAAAGACCAAACTTCCCATCCTTATATTTCCTGAAGGTCAGCGTCACATGATGGTGGTGGTGATGATGATGATGATGGTGGTGGTAATGATAATCATGATTTGATGGCTGTATATTGTCTGTTTGTGTCTCTGTAACAGGAACTTGTATCAACAACACGTCGGTCATGATGTTTAAGAAGGGCAGCTTTGAGATCGGAGGAACGATCCATCCCGTCGCCATCAAGGTAGCAAAGCTGCACGATGATCGATTAGTCCAGAGAATGTTTTACCTGAGCCAATCAGCTTTGAGAACCTGACTCACCTTCACTCCCTTTGTGTCTCAGTACGACCCTCGCTTGGGTGATGCTTTCTGGAACAGCAGCAAGTACAACATGGTCAGCTATCTGCTGCGCACCATGACCAGTTGGGCCATCGTCGTCAATGTGTGGTACCTCCCACCCATGACCATACAGGTACGCCTCGGAGGTCAACGTCTCTAGAAACACCCCAGTGAGGGATCTGAAGTACGAGTGGGGAAATTAAACTATATTTTTGGCCTTTAACCTTTCACACACATACTGATTAATCCATCAGGGGTCACCCGTCACATGACCTCACAGGAAACAACAGGTAGAAAAGATCAGCTGATCGACGTTCTGCTTGTGACCAACAAACTTCCCACCAACGTTTACATCACCAAACGTCTGAGCATAAATCATTTGACACTAATATAGCAAACATTAACTGTTAACTGATGAGAAACGCACACACACACAATAATACTGAAAGGCCTCAAATAGAAACACAATAAAGACACAAAGTGCAAAGCGCATAGAAATTGTACTGTTTAGAAACCTATGCACAAGAGTTGCAAACAACAAAGTTATATACAACCATTTACCTAAAAATGCAGCCAGTGCCTCGGGCGTTTTTTCTATAACCCTCACAATAAGATGCCACACAAATGACTTGTGCCACTCCAAAAAATAGTTTCTGTCCACTATAAGACGAGGAGCACATCACATTTTTCCACCAATAGGAAAAGGTTTTTTTTCTTGTTTTGTTTGTTTTTCAGCAGCAAGTTATAACGAGCACTATCCTTAGAAAGTGTCTGTTGACCCCAGAGGGTTAACCCAATGAATTATTTTGTGTTTCATCCAGAGTTAGTCTGGACTTCCTGAAGGCCTGACGTCTGAAGGTTTGAGCGCTTTCCTTTGATTTTCAGTGATCTGCCCATGCTGTAATTCCCACTCTGACCTGATTGGGGCAGCATCTGCTTCACTGTGTCAGGAAGGTGACACTGTAACACCTGAGCATCATCATCATCGCCCTCCAGCGTCTCTTTTGATGGAGGGTGATGATGGTGATGACAGCTCTGCAGATGAAGACGAGGAGTTAAATGCTGTGCTGCTCGCCATTTGGGCTTTTAAAAGCAGTGTTACCGAAGCATAAACACACTCTCTCACACACGCACACACACACACACACACACACAGATTGTGAGAGTCATGTGATCACAGCTAACATGACCGCGGGGTGTTTTCAGGATGGAGAGGATGCAGTCCAGTTTGCCAACAGAGTGAAATCTGCCGTTGCTTGTCGGGGAGGACTGCTTGACCTGGCATGGTGAGTACTCAGATTACTCAGTACAGTTAAGTACATCTCACTTGAAGTTTGTATCTACATTACAACAGTTTAAAGATAGAAAACACTTTTTTAAATGATGAAATAACAACTTTGTTCTGAATCAAACACTGAACGTTAGATTTAGTTTGTTCGTCCCGGTTTGTAGGTGTCAGTCGTGGCGACGTCTGCTTTCACATACAGCGAGCTGAAGGATTTCACCTCAGCAGCAGGGACCATTTTCTCTCAGCCGAGCGAGCTCACAGAGAAAAGGGCTCATTTAAAGTGACGTGTCCGCACGACTCAATAAAACTAACAAGCAAATGATTACGCGCTGTAAATAATAAATTAATGAGTAGTTTTTTGTGTTTGAGTCCCGAAGTTATGACTATATGATATTTATAATCCATGACAGCATCAATTCTGTGTCGAAAACCATCTTTTACTGTTTTTCAATCTATTTCGAAGAAACTGCAAGATTGAGATTCTCAGTGAAAACTTCCTTCCTGATTTTTTTTTTCTCCATTTCAGGGACGGAAGCCTAAAGCGAGGGAAGGTGAAGGACGCGTATAAGGAAGAGCAGCAGAAGATGTACAGCAGGGTCATCGTCAGGCAGAACAGCATCAGTGCCACACACACCCGCAGAGACGATCAATCATAAACAATCAGTCACAGCAAAACTCGGTCATCTGATTTTAGACTTTACAGGACAGACCTGAATGCCACATCAGACTGTGGGTGCAGGACAGCATCTCCACCAGCAGGAGGCAGCATGACACAACACAATCACCCATCCAGCTGCTCATCTCCTCCTCTTCATCATCATCATCATCAGCTGCCAGGACTGAACTCTTCATCACACAGATGAGGATGATTTATCATCATCGCTGTGTCTGATTTTAACTTTTGTACAAACATCTGAACCAAACTGACACTTTTGCTCACTGTTTATTTCTCACATGGACGAAGAAATATTTCATCTGTGTGTCTACACACAACACACCATAAACCTCTCACACACACACACACACACACACACACACACACACACACACACACACATACAGATAAATAATCCACATTTTTCAACAAATCCCTTCTGCAGTAACAAGAAAAATAATAAAAGAATCTAAACAGAGATCGACATAGTAAAGAAAGTAAACATTATTACAATATTACAACCTACCTACCTATATATATATATATATATATATATATATATATATAAAATAGTTTGTAAAATGAAAAGAAAGAAAAAGGCAGAGGGAAAACTAAACAAACATCAAACTTTTTTATGATTATTTTTATATTTGCCCACATCAGAGATGATGTAATGCAGGGTTGGGATGAGGTCCTCACTGAGGTGAGAGGTCAGTCTACCTTTTCTTTCTTTATTAAAATAATCAGAATATTTAGGATCCATGTAATTATTTTATTATTTGGAATAATACAAAAATGTTTTTAATTACAAACATAAATGACAAGACGTTTTGGGAGAAAAAAGATTTAAAGGTTACTGCAAAATGGACTCGAGTTCGAAGTATTCAGGTTACTTTACTCCAGTATTCCACATGTGTTAATATTTTGTCACCTGTTAGCGGAGGTTAAATGAGTCACGTGAGGCCGCGTCTGTACTTCAGAACCGACTCTGAGGTCCTCGCCTTGAGAGGGAGCCGGCAGGCGATGTGTTTACTGTGACGGCGCTTTAATAAAGAAAGCAGAGACTGTGAAATAACATGGAGTTATTCTTCCACACACGGACGGCTTACATTTCACAGCCTCTGTGCTCACGCCGAGGCCGCCGCCACCGCCTGGAATAACAATCCCACAGCTGGAATAGCCTGAACAGAAATGTTTGTTCTCCCCTAACAAGATTGTGAATTATTAATAGGATCTAAAGCCGATCCCATAACCCGATTGTTGAGGTGGGATTGTTGGCGAGCGCTGCTCCACCACCATTTACTGTGATGTATGTGTCTGCACATCTTTAGATCCAATTTAATGTGATTCAGATAGATTTCAGGGGGACATCATAAAAGGCATCGCGCTGACCCCGGCTGCTCGCTAACGCCCCCACGTACGCCCCGTCCCAATATGTTGATTCAATTTGCTCAGTTTTACGTTTACCCCGACTGATCCATACAAATGCAATGCAGGTACGCTGAGTAAATATGAATACATTTCCAAATTGAATCCAAGAGAGTGTATCGGGCGGCGGACATCATTTTAAATGACGCTGTGCTGGGAAGTGACCACTCACAGGGGTAAATGACTGTTCCCTCTAAGGCTCGCCATTAGCTCGAGTGTAATGCCTTTAAATACATCGTTCTGCCATCTGTTCTGTGCCGCCGCTCTGATGGATGTGATGCAGACGAGGTCCGGTCCAGCTCCCGGGGCCGATCGATTCCTGAAGCCGGACTCGCTCCGACCCCACTTTAACACATACGGTACGACACGCAGCCGGGAAAGGACGTCGGGATATCAGAGCCTCACATGGTATAAAAGAAATCATGGGAACAATATTCTCATGATTTCTGTGGAAAATAAAACGACAACTTCATTTTCTGAGGTTAACTATGAGAAAAGTAAAAGTGTACATAGACGGAGAGTCTACTCATAACACAGTTATTTACATATTATTGGTACGTCATAGCATCATTAGGTATGAAAAACAGTTGCTGCACAGATCATTATAAGCAGAGGTAAAGTTACTGCTACTCACATCAGTAATGAGTATTTTCATTTTGGGGTTATTTATGCTTATTTTATATGGACACACTCAAATTACTGCACACAGTAGTATTTCTACATTTCACAGCATGACAAAACATGAAAAATGTGTTGCTTAACTATTAAAAACCATGTCAATAAACCAAAAAAAAAAAAAAATTCAATGTCGAAAAATCAGTCGCGTAGTCCCTCCATGATGTTTTAATGAGGGCAGTTTGAACTTGGATGAGTCTCCCAAACTGATCCTGTGAGAAAACCCAGAACCCTCACCTGGATCAGGGACATCATCTGGTGAGACTAGGACTTCCCCGGCGAGGCCAGGGTTGGCTCACCCTGAACTAGCTGTAAGGATCGCCCTGCAGGGAAGGTGGAGTGGCCTATTTAGTGGGGAAGGAACATGTCTCCTCTGGAGTTGTCCACAGTGATGCTGGTCCCCTCCACTCAGTGACAGGGACACCTGGAGGAGTGTGACTGGGTTAATTGTATTTTTCAGTATGATGGGGTCTTATTTGTGTGGTTGTTTTTGTGGGTTCACTAATTACTGATGTGTCGCTGTTGAAAATATTTTATGTCCGTGGTTATATTTCGTGTCTTCTTTTGGACACAGAGTCCCTTTAAAGATGTTTGGCCTTACTGCATGTTGTTTCTGTAAAATGTTCTTTTGCATCATTTGAAGTAATTTCTCAGGTTTAGTGCCATTTTGGGTCGTTTCTGTACCTCTGTGTGGCTGTTGTGTTGTTGTTGTGTCTGAGTGGTCATTATTAAAATGAAAGTGGGCCGAGAGCAGACCGTGACAGCTTCCTGTGAGTGTCGGCGTTGTCCATTAGGGGGAAATGTAAGACCGAGCCTCTGACGGCACCTCTCATTTGCATACTCTAATGAAACAGGCATTAATTGGTCAGAATCGATTTTTTTCTTGCTGCTGTGATTGAGCGACAATTGAGTCTGAAGTTCTTCAAGTGGATTGATTTGTGGTTAAATTCCAGCTTATTTAGTTTGGGAAATAATGATGTTGTCATGCGTTGATACGGCGGCCGTCCTCCTCGTCCAATCCCCTTCTCCGTGTTTGTTATGTGTACAATCTGCTGTGAGGCTTTGACGGCGCTCGCTGAGTGAGGAGGTGGAGTCGCATGAAAAATGTCCTCCGGCAGGGTACATGAAGGTGTGAAATTGCAGACTCCTCTTTGCCCTCGGCCTCATGCCTCAAAAGGTATTTCTTCTTTTATTGACAGTGTGGCTGAACCGCGGGCTGATGGCGGCCGCCGCGGAGCCCACATCCCCCTCTATCCTTGATTGCTTTTGTTTCCAGGTCACCTCCTATCTATTCCTGCAACTTTTCCAATTTCTCAGGGCTTGTTGTATGAAGACAGAAGGCGCTCGCTGGGAAACGCACATAAACCTCCGCAGAGCGCCGACACAAAGGAAACACTTCAAATCTTCCCACTTTCACGCTCAGCGGCGACGCTGGGCCCGTCGACTTCATCAAAGCAATAATCAAATAAATGCCGTGGTTCATTAATATGAAATTATCTTAGCATGAAGATTAATTGCATTAAACTTATGAACGTGTGTTTGCCGTGGATGGCGGCGGTGGAGATGATGGATGATGAGAGCGGCGTGATGAATGGAGAAAGCAGCGGAACTAAATTGAAAGTGTACTCATCCGTTCTTCCCTCACAACTAATGATAAATTGAGCGTGTCACGTCCAACAATACATGTCGAGGTTTAAACATGGCCGCCTGTTCCACACAGGCCAGGCTCCACGGCAGGTAGACGGAGGGGGACGTCCAGCTTCAGATCAGTTTCAGTCCTTTTCCACTTTGACTGCCTGCTTACAAACCGCCATCTTTATTTCCACTGATGAAGACACCACACTCCTGCACCATGTATGCTGTATGTCTTTTTAAAAAAACTGTTCTCCATCATGCTGTCATTTCTTCCATCATTTTAGGTCACTGGGTTTGTTTTTGGCTTATTTTTAAGTCTCTGAGGACATTTCAGACCTTTTGGGTCTGTGCATGTTTTTGTAGTGATGTAGAACCTTTAGGATGCTTTTTTGCATCCTTTTGCCCTCATTTTACACTTTTTTGTGTGTGTGTGTTTTTTGTTTTTTTTTGGGGGGGGGGGGGGGGGGGGGGGGGGAGTGTCTACCTTTACTCATCGGTCCCTTTGAAGACCCTTTGTGTCTGTAATTGTTTTCTGTGTTTGGAACTTCTTAGTTTTTTCTTATTTTGTCTCTTTGTGGGATTTTTTCCTATAGTTTGGATCATTTTAGGCCTCGTTTGCTTGTGGATATTTTATTTGAACTGATGACATTACTGCTTCTCTAATTTAACAGAAAGCTCTTTTTTTTGCTTGACTAACCATGTGAATCACTAAAGTTACAGGTACTATCTGATAGTGAAAAAGTTCACATGGTTCATACCTCTCTGTGGAAGTCGATTCAAATAGGTTACTTTACCGTGGGTCGACTTCAGCTCTGCATTTTAATTCCTGGCTAGTTTTAAAGGATTCACAGTTCAAAATAATCGATCTTTATCTTATACTGAATCTCAGTGCAAACTTTCAGTTCATCCTAACCTGAAATGAGCTGTTTTAGCTCCTCCCTCTTAAACTGACTTTCTCCTGACTGGCTGCCCCTGGTAACTGTAAATGGGTGGGGCTTCTGTGCCTTGGGTGACCAAATTAGGGCTATTCGCTCTGTATGACATCATACAAATACAAAAGTAGAAAAAACTAGTGAAGTGTGTCAAAACTGTCATGTATTTAATTTCTTTCTAGTTTTCGCTTTTAAAGTATTGTTATATGATCAGCTCTGCAGCGCCCCCCTCAGGTGGCTCTGTTTCACCTGTATGAGCAAGTCTGACAAACATTTCTGGATCTTTTGTCCTCTGGTAATTCTGCATGTAACTCGACCTTAATCGCCCCCATTTTACTCTCCACTGATCAATAACTTTAATTATTTTTCCAAATAACTACCGGAAACATCTATAAGGATTGATTGCCTGAATATTTTTTGCTTTGCCTTGTTTAAAAACCCAAACGAGTGACAGGCAGCCAGAGTTACAGATGATCAAAGTCGAATTAAGACAGCGTCTGGCGCCGCTCCAGCTCGCAGCCTCTGTTGTAAATGATATTGCCATCTGTGAGATTACAACAGTTGGGGAATGAAGAAGAGGATCTCTATCAGTCTGCATTCGGCCCATTCGTATTACAGTAGCAGTCCTATGACTGCTGCTGCACTCAGTCATTATCGACATTTTCTGTAAAGTTTTAGGCATTAAAATACTGTGTTACATCAGGTTTACCGTCTCACTTCAGATCTACTCCACAGGCAGCACAAAGCAAATCATTCAACTTTTGATGTTCCTTCAACTGACACATGAAAATCCATTTTAGTTGCCTTATTCAGCATTTACAGTCAGCTGTAAAAAGCTTCATGGGGTTAAGCAATAAGCAGAAAAAATACAACTCCACGTGTTTCTGAATGAACCTGACTCGTGAAGACTCCGTGGCAGTGTATTTGCTGACTTCCCAAAATGTGCAAAAAAAAAGCAAGTTAGACACAAAATGCACTGACCAAAAAAATTACACAAACCCCCTAAAGTAAACCAAACACTCAAAAAACAAACCCAACAAACTGAAACATGTGCCAGTGCAACAAAAAGGCAAACAGAAATCACCAAAAAATGATCAGAAACCAAACGGGGAAAGAAGAAAGGAAACAAAAATGAAAATGACTCAAACATTAAAAAAAGCAGAAGGACAGAAACTGTGAAGAATGTCTGTACCTGTCAGTCAGGTAAGGTCTTTCTGACCTCTGTAAACATGTCGCTGCTGAGGTCATCACTCATTTTAGGTCATACATATGAAAATCTACATTTTAAATCTCATTCATGCCACTTATTAGTAATTAACCAATGAGTAAGCAGTTTAACAGTCAGACCCGCCCCTTCCTGTAACAGTCAAATATTCATTGGTCTCTGAATATGTTGGCGTTCAGACACTGAATGCCTGAACATCTCGCTTGTTTTTAAGATTTTAAAACTCTTCTAGAAGCTGTCTCTGCACTCAGCACCTCCAGGGAATCATCTGGAGCATTAATCAGTTTCAGTGGTCATAAAAACAGAGTGCACAGGATTACTAATCACATGTGATTAAAACAGTTAAACATTTTTGATTTTGCCCCAAATAAAGTCATAAAAAGCTTCTTCCCTCTAGAAGTTACAGTTCCACCTCCAACTTCTCCCTGTTCGTTTTAGTGTCTCGCCTGTAACCTTTTTTAGACATTTAAATTTTTTCATATATTTTTGTTATTTAAACCATATCCCCTGATTTTACTGGTTCAGGCCATCTGAGGTCAAATTATGTTAGGTGAGCTTAAAAAAGTCCAGCATGGACAGAAACAGAGGAAAACAAACATGAAACATCAGTCATTGCCCCCCACGTGTTTAAACATTTTTTTTATAATGCAATAATTTCAGGATATTTAATAGAGGTGCACAGAAACGGGGACTAGTCTCTGAATGTTGGTAGGAGGAGACTTTTATTTCCGAGCAGCTGCCCGTCCCACATGCTGACACGAGCCCTTAAAGTTTACCCACGAATTTCTGCAATGTGAGGACTAAAAGAAAAAGAGCCAAATTTGTTCCTTCTCTGATACTCTGAGCACCTGTACCTTACATATTTATAATAGTTTCCCCTTGTTTCATTAAATAAAGTTGCTTTCTAGAATGAGTGGGCTGGCTGTGAGGGAGTGTTTTTCAGGTTTGACTGATTTCATACACAGGAAATGTGATGATGACACTGAACATGGTGACTTCTCACAGAAACAACCTTCAACGAAAATCACGCTGCTCCATTTTTATCCCAACTTCATATTTGGCACGTCCACACCGACTGTCATCCATCACGGCTCGCACTTCCTGATCACGTCTCCGGGGGAACGAGGTTCATCTCCCCCTCTTCCACCAACCAGAAAAAAAGGCAACCTCACCAAGTCTCCAATCTCCCTCCGAGCAGCAGCAGCGATGCAGAGCGGGGGGAAAAAATCAGCCGGCACGCTCTGCAACTTCTCTGCAAAATGAATACTTTTTAATTTGGCTGCCTGGGATGGCCCCGGGCCCCCGGACAATGTTGATGGATGATGTTTTAATGCTGCTGAATGTTATTTTTACTGAACAGGGAAAACTATAAATTTTTACTTCATTGGCAATGATTGTGCCCCATGCATAAAGAAGCACGGCGGCGGCAGCGCCCATGAATAATCGCCCCTCGCAGCAGATGTTACTCTGCAGAAACCAATTCCTCGGATAAGATTTGCACAAGATTAATTGTCTACAGCTGTTTCATGGCCCGCTGCAATCTTAATACATTTATGATAAGTTTAAAAGCTGAGCAGAGGCAGCGCAGCCTCCCGAGCGAGGCCGCTTTATTCTTACATCTGGATTCATATCCTCCGTCGGATTCATCATTAGCCTTTATGCTCGGCGACGGCGGCGGCAACGAGACCGGCCATCATTACCGCGCCACGTGCAACACTGTCTCTTTCTTCTTCCTCCTATTTTCATCTCTCCCGCTTCTCAGTGACTGAATTATTCAGATATGTGCAAATGAGTTGTTTTCATTTTTCCCTGCCTGAAGTGGAAATTGAAAGTGACCCGGCGTGACCCCCATCTATTACTCAAGCTAAATTGCAGTGAATGTGCGGTGCGGCTCATTGTGGCACCGCTGTTCTTTGTTAAGCGGCGAGCTGTGACCCCGCACCGCTTGCAGCTTTAGCAGCGGCAGCTCGTTACGACCCACACGCTCCTTGCCGCTTTAGAGCGCCATTTAAATATTCTGCGCAGAACAAAGGCAATCATGTCAGGAGCGTGGGGCCGGGTCAGGGGCCGCTGCCGCAGGACACTAGTTTAAGGTGAGTTTGTGAGGAGACGCTTCAAAGTTCCCGACCCACCGGCAAACGCTCGGGAGGCCATTTAACCCTCCCTCTTGCTCATTGTGTGCTTTTCATCCTGCCTCAGATCATTTAACTCCGCGGAGCTGCTTTCTCTGTGCGGCACAGCGGCAACGGATCGTCCATTATTTATGACGTGAAGCAGCTCAGCGATTGAAAGAAGCAGAGGAGCTCAGGAACTAACTGTAAAATCAATATGCACACAAAATAAATGCTTTATAACACACGCTAATGTGGCTGTAATCACATCTAAGATCTTTCATATACATATTTAATATCCCGGCTGGTTTTTACTTTATTATTACATTTAAATACATGATCCACAGGAGGACGTTTAGCTGCTAGCTAACATGTTAACACTGCTCTCCTTACAAGTATGCTTCATAAACTACATGTTACGTGTTTTTGATCAGTATAGAGCAGGGGTGTCAAACTCAAATACACAGTGGGCCAAAATTCAAAACTGGAACAAAGTCGCGGGCTAACGTTAATATTTATTGAAATATATTTATTCCTCCAGATATGAGAATGAATCTTTTCTTATGGACTCAAACACGTTTTGCTGAAAAACTGAATATGGAACAAGCAAAGCTTAATACTAAACAATATATATATTAGCTGTATAATACCAGTAGGCCAGCTCTGATAGTAATTTGGTATGGCTTCGCGGGCCAAATGTAAGTAGGCTGCAGGCCAAATTTGGCCCGCGGGCCAGAGTTTGACACCTATGGTATAGAGGGACAACACCACAACAAACAAAAAAGCATTTCTTCATGAAAAACAAGAATTTGTTGAATTATACACACTCACATATATATGTATATAAACTTTAAAGCTTCAGTTTTGGGTGCTGCAATGCTTTTTCAGAGTTTCACTCACCAACTGGAGCTCAGATTTCTTGGACGGGTTGTTAGTACTTTGCTAGCCCAGCAGACAGTTAGCAGCTACAGTCCTGTGTGAAAGAGGCCACGCCCCTAACAATACAAACTTCCAGCCAATTTAAACAGGTGAGCTATGAACCCACCGTCCCCAGAATTATGAAAGATTAAAACATTTTGTGCTTTGAGAATTGCTTTTGTATCCAACAGCATGTAAAATCTTCACATGATTTACCAAAGTAAATTTAAACAAGTAGATAATATGGTGTCATGCAGGGTGAAATTATCAACCAGTTTTCAAATCAGGCCGTAAACATGTATATTTCTGCGTTGTCTCTGACATATTTTAGCCTGCAGATGTGTATTATTTGTAATTTTTTTATTTTTTGCCTCCATCATAGCCTGATGCAAACTGACGTCCATGACCACGTGCGAAGCCAGTATTTCCGTCTTGCCCTCCTGACGTCCAGCCTTTCTGTGCTTCTGTGAGAGAAGCGCAGACCTGAGGTCTGAGAGCTGCGCGGAGCCTTGCAGCCTCCCAGATTTATTTCAGCCGAGCAGCCCGGGGCGGTGCCGCCGGCGTTACGATGACCCCATACATCACGCCTCGTGTGAGCACATATTAAGTGCTTTTCTCATCATCCCCCCGCCCATTAAAAGTAAATAATCCGTTAAGGAGCGGTCCAATTCCTCACACGTGACAGGTATCTGTTTGTACAGAGCCAGGAAGGTGTGCGAGGAGAGTGAGGAGGAGGAGGAGGAGGAGGAGGAGCGATGGCGTGAGAGGACTCTGATTACCTCGCTATAGCTGCTAAAGTCAGATGTACGCCCGCTGTGTGACCCCGGCGTTTAAATAAAGCTGCAAAGAATGGAAGCGTATGAGAAGTTAGATTCACTGCCGCTGTGTGCACACAGTATAAAAAGGTAGACGCTCGGCGTTCACTTCATTAACGCACATTTCCTAATGAGCGCGAGCTCAGGGAAACCAATCAGTAATTAAATCCCGCCATCACATGAGAATAAATTAAAATGCTTTCATGTTTTTGCATATTTATGATGCCGAATTCATTCTGCAGCTTCCATATAAATCATGCAAATTTATGAAGTGAACGTTTGGTTTTATTACAGCGAATTATGTCATGTTCGATATCTGAGGTGTCGCAGGAGGGAGGTAAAGGCCGCGCTCATGGTGCTTAGTCTAGATTATTTATGACCACTTCCTGTCAGCCTGCGCACAGCTGTGAGTGTGTGTGTGTGTGTGTGTGTGTGATCAGGATATTGATGACACAGTCTCTTCATGTCCACTCTCACCGCGACGCTTCGATCACGTCGGGTTACAAACTGTATTTGTCTCCCTCATCAGCTCCATTAGAAACATCAGCAAGTCACATGTTCTGTTGTTTTACAAGGAAAGAGCATTTTCATTTTCTTATAGTCAAAACATTTCCTGGAATTTTAAAGGGTTTATCATAACCCAAATAAAGATGAATCGATCTGGAAAATAATACGAACTTATAGCTTTGAGTTGATTGATATTAATCTAAATCAGACTGAATCACTTCAGCTTAATTTAAAGGAAAACTTACTTGTTTGCTGGACATCGTTCTGTTTCTGTTTCAAATGCTTTTATTCATTTCTACTTTCCATGAAAATCAGTTGATAAAAAAGGTTTATCATCTTTGATTTCACGTTTAAATCCATTTTTACTCCATCAGCGCATCATCAATCTCCTACTTTTTATTAACTTTAAACAGAAATTTGTTTTTGAAAGCAAAAATGTTTCCTCCATCATAACAAATGTGTTGTTTTTGTTTTTATAAGTCACCAGTGTGTTCATTATGTTTAAAGTTTGCATTATTAAGGGCGTGGCCTCTTTGACTGACAGGTGGCTGTAGCTTCTAGCTGTCTGCTAGCTTCACCTGAACTGGACCTGTTGGAGCCGTTTGTATTTTTATTGACATCATCGGACCAACAATATGGCTGCTGTGAGGTTAACCATGGTTTTGGCAAGTGAAATTATAGGATTATTTAGATGTCATTTGACAGGTATTTAAATATTGTCACTCTCTCAGAGGCCTATATGGCAGCAGCCAAAACACTGAAATTAAGGCTCCAACACCTAAAATATTAAAAAGAAGCCAACAGTTTCTACTCTTCCTTTCCTATTATTCAAATCCATGTCCACAAAAACAAATGAATATTTTAAATTCCTTAAGTATTAACAAAGCGTTCGGGAGAAGGTGTTTCCTGCCCCTTTATCTTCATTGTAAAATATTCTTTTGCATATTTGACGGTTTTGTTGGATGAAATACGGCGCCTCTTTGTGCAAAGCACCTCCTCGATAAGTAATATATGAAGCATTTAAACGATGCCATTTATTTGCCATTTGGTGTTATTAATATTCATGATCAATCATCAGCAATGAGGCACCAAAGAGCCACAGGTTCAGTGTTTTATGATGGTTATTAATGACGACCCCAGCGCTTACTTCTCCCTCTCACACAGCTCTGAGCTCTTAATATCAAAAGTATTAATTCCCACAGTATTCCATTATTAATATCCTGGATGGAGATAAAAAGCAATATTAATGTAAGGCCAACATAAAGACAGGGTCATTATTTAAGTCCTGTCATCGTTTGTCTTATTTAAATACCACCGTGATAAGGCTTTATTTTCATTTAAATAAAGACATTAATTTCTTTAACGCTGACTAATCAAAGCAATATTTTGCGGTTTAACTGAAAACCTTGTTAGATCGGTCGTAAATCTTTCTAGAAATTACCGGTTATGGATCACCCATGATTACGGTCATATTGCGTTTCTTAACTTGTGTTGTCAGAGCACAAAAATGGAGCCGAGCGCCGCTGTGAGTAAAGACCTGTAAAGACAATTCCCTCAAGTGTCTTTGAAACATGGGGTCAGGCTTAGCTTAAACTCGTCTGTCAGCTCACAAAGCTTTAGAGGAAATCGCAATATTTACCAACAGCATGTTCAGTAATATCTGGCTTACGTATTTAGATTTTAAGCTGCACATCAATGATGATTGCAGAGAATATATGACATTTAATTTATAAATACATTGCAGTCGGTCTATGTAAAGGCCGTTACACCGCTGGCCTTTGCCTTTACTAGTCGAAGCTTTGTCCTTGTTTCAGGAATCAGTGGGGCAGTTTGAGCTCCTGTTGGCAGAGGTGGAACACACCTGAGGAGGCAGAAGAATCCCTTCAGAGCGCCCTCTGACCCGTAGCAGCGGCTAGCCTTGAGGTCACACTGGATCATTTATCGATTCCATATCGTTGGTTATTCAGTACCAGTGGACACTTTGAGCTGTGATAGCACTTGTTCCCAGTAGTCAGCTCTGTAAACCCTAAGCTTGGTTTGAAAAAATAAATGCAACAAATGTGTCCAGTGAAATGGGTTTTTCTCTGTATGTATTATTGTAGGGTCTACCTTACAATATAAAGCATCTTGAGGTGACTGTTGTTGTGAATTGGCGCTTTATAAATAAAATTGAATTGAAATTGCACAGTCGGTGCAAAAGAAAAAAATTTTAATGCACAAAATATTCACACAGATTTTACACGTCTGCGGTCTAAAGGGCTGAAGACTGCGCTAATGAGCGCAACTCGTCTGCGATGCGTCTCTACAATGGGGGGTTGCACTCAGCATATTCACATCACACTATTCCAGTGTTCTCTCATTTTTGCTATGTAACTTTGCACTGTCCACTTTCTGCTGTGACAAAAAAATTTCCCACGTGTGGGACTAATAAAGGTTATCTTATCTTATCTTATCTTATCTTATCTTATCTTATATAGTAGTCTTGCTGTATTCCTGTATAACAGCCAGGTCGTCATTTTGCAGTTAAATTGCTGTCCTGCAGCCGCTATGTCATTATTTATTTAGAAATTTATGAGTCACATCAGTAAGGTCCCGGCTGGACTTTGGTTGTAAGGGTGTGAATTTCTGTGCATTCAGACAGCAGCAGAGCTGTGCTTTGTGCAGATTACTCAGTTAATCGCCGTATTACCACAAACAGATTGCATTTAATTGCCAACCTGAGCACATTCAGTCACAGACTGATAGCAGACTGTGTCAATGCCTTCCTGGCACACCGCTGTCGTGTTTCAGTCAGCCTTGTTGTCGTGCTGATGCTCAGGTATACAGCAGGTATGCTAAATGCTGAAATGATGACAGTGGGTCACTTTCTAGTCACAAGTGTCAGAATTAATGATGGCTTTGAGGGTGTTAAACAGTAAGATAAGCACCTGACAGCAGCTGCTGTGAAGCTGAATGAAGATGAAACGAGTCTTTGTTCCAGGTAGGACAGATGATGATACCTGTGGCTCTTGGAGGTTGGAGTAAACAGCGTTTCATGGCTGAGGACACGGAGCTGCAGCACTTGTTGATGGAGGGAGGTGGGGGATAAATCACTAGATTATTCTGGGGCCGTGCACTCGGAAAATGAGAAGAGGGCCTCAGCCAGCGCACACCCAGCTGCCTTCTGATCATCCTTTTAATAACGTGTAATATTGTGGCAGGAGATTTCTGCCAGGATGGAGTTGATTGATGGGCTCTCCGATGAGACATTACAAGTGCAAGGTAGATTGACCAAACATCTAAACATACAAATTATTAAAAAAGGAGGGGTTAGCCTCTGCACCCAGGGAGGAAAGTGAATAACCTCTAGTTAAGATGATCCCATTTTCCAAGTGCAATTTATAGTCTATTGACTGGAGAAACTGTCTTTTCAGATATGCGGAAATTGTCTTACATCGCAGATGAGATCTGCTGCTTGACACCGGATTTGGGGGCCAGGGCGACAGCAAATATCACATTAGCTGCCCGGGAGCCGGAGAGATGATATCAGACTGTGTTTCAGCTCTGGACAAACACAACCACATATCATCTCATCTCCCAAACAACCTCATCTGCCTCCCACTGGAGGAGCCCGAGCACTCGTGTCCAAGCCAAACAATCCTCCCACTGCAACACAGTGTGGCGAGGGAAGATGTCGGGGTGGTGCACGGCAAACCCGAGAGAAAAATTCTCTTTTCTGTGAAACCTGGTTTATTCCCATCATTTAAATCTGCTCCATGCAGCTGTATTAAACCATGTTCAACAACTCGAGGCCTTGCTCGTGTGTGTTTTAAACCATGACCACACTTGTTACCAAATGCAGTGATCTGATTGGTCAGATCTGTTTATTCACATGCGGAAAATCCCACAAATCAAACTTGATTTAAAAAAAACCCCCAAAATGTGAATTTGTGGCAAATGCAAAAATGAAATGGCTACATGTGAACAGCTACATTTAGAATACACAATTCCAAAAATATATTTTAAAGTATGAAATATTTGCTTGAATTTTACACATCCAGTGTGTAAAGGCTTCTGTGGGTCACACTCACAACCCTGTTTGTGAGGGGCATCCAATCAGAAGAAGGTTTTAAAGGAGGAGGAGCTTGTTTCAGGATGTGGCTGAACCGAGATCCAGTTTAAAATAAAGACAAATTATTTTGAACTGTGGATCATGCAAAGCTACTTCAGAAATTCACCTTCAGGAGCTACATCCAGTGCAAACGGGCCAGCATCCTGTTTGCAGGTTACTCTGGATTGACTGGTGCATAGTAACACCTGTTCACCTGCAATCACCATTTTATCTGCTCACATAAATGTAAGAAAAGCAGCCTAACACGAACAATCCAGATGTTATCATATTTGTGAAAGCTGTTATGTTTTTAAGATCTGTATCTCTACTAGACACAACATTCTTTCTACCAAATATGAATGTTTGTTTTCATAGAAAATGTCACATATTCATATTTACTGCCTTATCACCCTGCATGTTGTGATTCATCGCCCGGTGCATACATCTTGTGCAGGTGTTTAGGAAAAAGCTGGCGGTGGACATGTTTGGAGGTTTTTCCTGGATGGTCCGGTATTGATTGTCTCACATACAAAACAACCGATTCTTCACAGTCAGACAATCCCAATGATTAGAGGGAGAGGCCGAGATGAGGCTTTTTGTTGGAGAGTTTACACTCAAGTGGCGTTTCTCATTACCTCTCAGCTGGGGATGTTTTGACAGGGAGGGATCCTTCGCTTGCCACTCAAGTCTATCAATGTCAGCAGCAGGGCTCAGCCACACACCCATATATTTGGATTAAACAGTCAGAGTCATTACAGCGAATGTTATTGACCTTTTAAGATACAACTTTAATAGCTTTTCTCTCCCCTCTCTGTCTGTCACGGTGTGAAACGACACAGGCTGCCGTGCTGATGAAGTCCCCCTCAGGGTTTGCCTGGAATTGGAATCAAATACTTTAGATCCCCTCTTCCTCGTAGGTAATGCCACCGGCTTTGTGGCAGAGAAAGGAGAAATTAAAGGAAAAGCACACAATGAGAATGAGGAGCAGGCGATCAGGATTACTAGAAAGGACACTCATTTTCCAGTGGCCAGCCAAGCTAGACAAAGCCTGAGTGTGGGAACGAGGCCGTGATTTTAGACTCCCACAGCAAGGGTCCCCTGCGATGAATAAAAACAGATCATCAACAAACAATCAAATCAAGAAACAGAGCGAAGGCTTTAAAAATGCCGGTAATATTTGAATGCATTTATAAAATACATCGACTGTTACTGTGTCAATAAAACCCAAACCATTAACTTTTCAAAATAACTGAATTCCCAGCCGTAGTATAATGGTGTTTTTTTCAGACAGCACAATAAAAACCTAGATGTAGCTAATAATGTAGCATCTGTGTAATTTGGATACTCAACAACTAGTCAGTTGGGTTAAAACACTAAAAGCTACTCAAACTTTTTGATTAAGGTTATTTGACAAAAGCTCAAAAGTAGTGAAAAGTGCTACAATTTATTCGGTCAGCATTAGCGGTTAAAATCTAATCAGTTAGGTTAAAGTGCTAACCAGCGCTCAGTTAGCTTTAGGTGGCAAAAGATTAAACTTAGATAAAACTGATGAAAACATTCGATTTGAGTTAGGCGCTAAAATTAGTCGGTCAAATTAAAGAGCTAAAAGGTACTCGGTTCATTTAACTTTTTACTTCAGCCAGTAAAAACTAGTTAGTTGGGGTAAAGCTACTAAAAATTGTTTGGTTAAGATTTAGAACTGAAAGCTACTTGGTTACCTTTATGCCATAAAAGGTAGTTGGTCAGGTTAAAGTGCTAAAAACAATTGCAAACAGTTTGATTTGCATTAAGTGCTAAAAGCTTTTTGGTTAAGTGTAAATTCTAAAAAGTATTTGGTTCGGTTTAGCCACTATAAACTGTTACGTTGAAGAGCTCCTCTTTTAGGCTGTAAAAAGTACTAGGGTCAGGGTTAGCTCCCCAAAGCTAGTCAGTTATTTTAATAAAGCATTAACAGCTAGTCCTTTGCTTTAGCTGTTAAAAATGAGTCAGGTTGAAATGCTAAAAAGCTACTCAGTCAGGGTCCGGCTAAAAAGAGTTCAATTTTATCTACAAAGGATTAATCACAACAACAGTTTCCTCAGACTCTACAATAATGCAGAGAAAACAATCAGTAAAGATTTATGTTTTATAATGTGTTTGGACTTCATGAAAGTAACGTATAGATATTCTTCTCCTGATTTTTAAAATGTTTTTATTTGAATGTATTTGTAGTGCCGGCAGTAAATGGACCCTTTGTCTCCAGGTGTGTTCGGCTGCAGGTTAATATCCTGCCCTGTCTCTGCTCCTATTTATCATCTCAGGTGTGTTTAAGTGCTACAATATGTGATGGAGGATGGCTCACATGTATTGACAACAGCCATTTGTAAATCACAGCACAGCGCCGGGTCACAACATAATCCTTCTCTCACTTTATATAAGAGGAAGATAATGCGATGGAACTTTTCTAAACTCGTAACCTTTTATCGCGGCCGCCCTCCTCGCTCTCTCTCACCTGTCCAGATATTGTTTCTGAGCTCGTATACCTGCTCCGCCGCTGCAGCCATGTCGTGTTATTCACTGTCTGCAGCCATCAGCCTTTTCCAATCTCACCATCAGGGAAGTCACAGCTCTTTGTACAAGTGCCTTCAGTAATTGAATTTGCTGCAGAAATAGCGGCCTGGAAAATTTCATTTTCGCTCCCAGCGGGTGTGTGTGTGTGTATGTGTGTGTGTTAAATGCAGTGGCGCCCGAGGCTCATCCCCTCCTTCCTAACTGATCTGCTCTGTCTTCCATTTCCCAGTCTCTGAAGTCTCCCACAGACGGCCGTCCCACTCCATTCTGGACTGCTGTCCTTCCACCACTGCTGTTTTCAGCCCCTCCATCCTCTCCAGTCTCACAGGACTGTTAGCTTTACCTAATAATCAGAAAATAATAATCTGAGTGCTAGAAAAACAAATTAAAGAAAACTGAGGCACTAGAGCTAGGAAGGTAAATATTCAATAGTATCTAAAATAATAAAGTTGGGTTTTACACAGAAATTCTGTAATTATGTTCATCATACCAATACTGTATTTAAATAGGGAGTTTATTTTGTGTTGGACTGTGTCTTCACGTACACAGGTGTTTCTTAAGAAATATCACTGTCCTCATGAAAATGAAAAAACAAGTAAAGATCATGCCAGACAGGAGGCAATGGTGCATACCTTTGATGTTGCAAGAAAACATCTTCATTTTCCTCATCCACACATGAACAGTTTCAGAAGTACAGAAAAAAAACTATTTTCCAAAATAGCCGTGTACATATGAACGCAGCCTCAGAAACAGCAGGAAGGCATCATCATTAGCAGCCAAGATTTTAATTACTAACCCTAACTAACTCTGTTTTTATGCCTGTACTTGACCAACCCACGTTTCATAATTAATAGCACATTTATCAAAGGTTATGTGTGAACATCGGTCATATGTATGATGGAAAAATCATTTGCTCCACCACGAAATGAAATGAAATGAACACACAGTATATATGAGAATAGCCAGATTAAAAGTTGTGTTCAGAGACGTGAAAAATTTGTGCCATGAGAGGTGTGGAAAGACCTAAAATCCAGGATTTAGACAGACGAAAAACAACTAAAACCTGAATGCAAACAGTAACGAAATCCAAAAAAATAAATAAATCGAAACTGGAGTCAAAAACTCAAGTCACCAGAAGCACAGCAACATCAAACCCAGGTTCACAGGTTTTGGTCAAAATGATCAAAAAATCTAAAACTCAAAACAAAACCCAGGATGGTGACATTTAGTGTCTACATCAGGACGTTAGACATCGCTGCCAAACGTCACAGTGTACTGATTAGAGTTACAATTAAAGCAAAGCCGACAATGGGAATCCTGTGAGCTCTAAAGTTTAATGCTAATGCTGCAGGTACACCCTAACACAAACCATTGATGTGCCACCTGAACACAGCCAAACACAATCGATATTTCTGACTCCGTCTCAGTTCTCTGTTCAGCATTTATCACCTCACACTCGAGCAGAAAGGGTTTATTGTTCAACTCAACTCAAATCAATTCAATTTTATTTATATAACAATACATCACAGGAAGTGCACTTGAGTAATAGAAGATAGGATAATATTGGGTTCAGTATCTTGCTCAAGGGTACTTCAGCATGGAGACTGAGAGAGCTAGTTCTGAAAGGAGAGCAGCAAATTACAGATAAAAAACATAATAATTTTCTAAATTGCAATGTTGATTAAATTAGAAGCAGTTAACAAATTACTTTTCCTAAAACAGATGAAAAAAGTACTTTGATTTGTCATATCATTTAAGGCAGAACTGAAATAGACATATTTTCCTTTCAACATTTATTTTAAACTGTGACATTTAATTTTGTGGATAAGTGAAACAGATTTTAGCAAAACAAAAAATGTAGCTTAAACATCGATTACACTACGAAAGATCAAAATTGTTCCCATCATTTAAAAAATGACTGAAACAAACGAAGAATGTGTAAACCGATTTTTAGGATTTAAAAAATGGCCTCCACATGCATGTAAGTCCAAAGCTGTCAAAATCACAAATAAACAAGGATAATAAAATATGATTATAAAAACTATATGACATATTGCGCATTCTATTCATAGCATTAAACATAATGCAAGTGCAGGAATATAATAATTAAAAGATATTATAAGTATACGAGCATATTATTTTATGTATATAATTTCATAGTTTAAATTCATATATTTTTGTCTGCCTCCAGACAGGAGGTCATGTAAAAGTCCCACTGTCTTTCCCCTTTCTTGCATAATGGAAAAAAGGAGAAGAAATAAATACAAAATATGTAAATAAAGAGCAAAACTGAAAAAGAAATAAAAAGAAAAATAAGAGTGGAAGTTTAAAAAACAA
Source organism: Aulonocara stuartgranti (assembly GCF_965226115.1). Lineage (NCBI taxonomy): Eukaryota > Metazoa > Chordata > Actinopteri > Cichliformes > Cichlidae > Aulonocara > Aulonocara stuartgranti. The sequence continues at coordinate 40,384,773 of NC_138945.1, read as the reverse complement.
CAATTTGAGAGACATTTTTAAGTTATTTAATGCCTACATTTATTTATTTGGGCGCCATTTATGTATATTTAAATGTTGTTTATTAATAATGACCCTCTCAGTCCTCTGTACACCCTCAGCTGCAATAAAAACAACAGTAACAGCAGCACTTTAAATTGACCATACTGGTGTCTTATTTGTTATAAATTTTCGGATCTTTTGCTTTGATGAATAAAACAAACGGCAGCCACCAGGACCTGAACAGCAGGGGGCGCCACTGAGATCCAGAGGTTAGCTTAATGCAGCAGTTTTACTTGTAACTGTTTTTTTTTTTTTTTTTACTGTGATGCTGAAGAAAAAAAGCCCCTGAATACTTGACCACCTCTGCTGCGCTGTGGGGTGGAGGAGGGGGTGTTTGGTTGGGGGAAGTGGGGTTATGTGGGGGGATTTTGAGGGCTTGTCACGGTGGCAATTTTCTCCTAAATACCTTCCACAAATAATGGTTTTCAGAATGAGCATTAACAGGGTTGATTACATGAAATGGCCCTTTTAATTTACAGCGGGCTCCTATTGATCACAGGAGTGCAGATTAAAGCGTTCAATGAAGCCTGTGATGAGGTATTAACCAGCTGGAGCCCCCCGGGGGGCCTGAGGCTGGCCGGGGCTCTGCCTGTGTACAGTTATTCCCCTGTAATGAAGTGCCTCTATGCAGGGGCATGGAGCCCCGGCAGGAAAAATAGATTGAAGATGATGAGCTCTTCAAAGTCATTTCTCGCTCTCTCATTCCACCTCATGCCCGGCGCCTCCTGCCCCGCCGTGCCCGCTCCCGAAAATGCCTCGGCTTTACTTAGCCGGGCCGGACCGATGCAATTTTTATGACCTTATTGCTTTTTTACCATGGTAATAGTTTTGAATCAATTTATCAATCTGCAGGAGCCATCAGCCATGTTGCCCTCGAAGATCAAGTCCAGGTCATTCCATCATTGCTCTCTGGTGCACTGAGATGGAAAGGGCAGGAAAAAAACCTCCTGCTCCTCCTCCTCGCCTTCATCACTGCCAGCGGCTATATGAGAATGCTCCTCAAACAGCTTAGCAAACATGCTCTCACCAGTTTAACCCGTCATCCCAAACCCCCACCATCACGCAGGGATTTCTTATTATCTATCGGAGATGGAGACTTGGAGAGGGGGATCGAGGAGAGGCACCACCACAATAAGAGCCTCTCCACTTCTACAAGTGTGTGTGTGTGTGTGTGTGTGTGTGTGTGTGTGTGTGTGTGTGTGTGTGTCAGAAAAGCAGCTCTCTTTATTCAGCTCTGGCATGAATGTGCTCCCCTAATCCAAAGCTACCGGTTTAAAGAAATTCACATAAATCTGCAGAAAGGCTGTTTTATATTTTCTGGATTGATTCAGCTCGTTTTCAGATCAATAACAGATTGAAGAGGACGATTTATTCTGGGGATTAATATGTTTAAATGAGCGTTACGGCTCTACTGTCCTTTGTTCAGCTTCAGCAAATGTCAATTAATGTTCCATATCTTCTGTGAGATCAGGCCTGAGAGCTTTCATTCAATTAGGCTGAATTATCGGAGGCTCCGTCTACTGTATGCCACATAATGCTCAATCAGTAATGTGATAATGGCAGCGTGGCTTTGTTTCACATAACCGCACAGCTGCAGAGTTCCCCAGAGACGTTGCAATGCAAAATATTACTGAAATTTCTTTACATCATCATTTTTAGATGATTTTTTTGGAAACTTTTCCCATCTGTAACTGTGGAAGCAGCTCATCTGTCCTACAGTATGGAACTGGGACAAACAATCGACCAATAGTCCACCTGAGGCTCCAAAGTCTTTATTGGTCTAATTTCTCTCCTCATAATAACTGTATGTATACGACAGAATGATGAAAACAATGAGGAGTTTTCTGAAAACAGTGCTCACCAGATATCACTGTGAGTAAATGTGGCGATCCTCAGTGCTCTATTACCGGTCTTCTCACCACTACTGTTCTCCCTCTACACTAACGACTGCACCTCCAAGAACTCGGCTGTCAAACTCCTAAAGTTTGCAGATGACACCACTGTCATTGGCCTCATTCAAGATGGTGATGAGTCTGCATACCAGCAGGAAGTTGAGCGGCTGGTACTCTGGTGCAGTCAGCACAATCTGGAGTCGAACACTCTTAAGACTGTAGAGATGACAGTGGACTTCAGGAGACATCCCTCAACTCTGCTCCCCCTCACCATATCAGACAGCCCTGTGTCAACTGTGAAGACCTTCAAGTTCCTGGGTACAACCATCTCCCAGGACCTGAAGTGGGAGACCAACATCAACTCCATCCTCAAAAAGACCCAGCAGAGGATGTACTTCCTGAGACAACTGGGGAAGTACAGTCTTCCACAGGAGCTGCTGATCCAGTTCTACACTGCGGTCATTGAGTCTGTCCTGTGCTCCTCCATCACAGTCTGGTATGGAGCAGCCACTAAACAGGACAGGAGCAGACTGCAGCGGACTGTACGGGCAGCAGAAAGGATCATCGGCACGCCCCTGCCCTCCATCCAGGATCTGTACCTCTCAAGAACCAGGAAACGGGCAGGGAAAATCATCACAGACCCCTCACACCCTGGACACAGACTTTTTGATCTGCTGCCCTCTGGCAGACGGTACAGAAGCCTGCAGACCAGGACCACCCGACACAGGAAGTTTCTTTCCCCTCGCCATCTCCCTTCTTAACAGTTGAACTGTCACACTGCTCCCACTGCCAGACTGCAGCTGCTCTTCCTGGGATCTTCCTTTCCAATGTACGCTCACTCAGGAATAAAATAGACGAGCTGGCCCTGATGTGAAGCATTAACAGAGACTTTGCCTCCTCCTGTGTCTTATGTTTTACGGAGTCGTGGCTCTGCGAGGACATCCCGGACAGCGCGCTCAAGCTGGAGGGCTTTCATCTGCTCCGCGCGGACCGGCAGGCCTCTCTCTCTGGTAAGACCAAAGGTGGAGGTGTCTGCTTCTACATTAATAGTGGCTGGTGCACAGATGTAACAGTGATTGCTCAGCACTGCTCTTCCTCTCTGGAATACCTTTTTATTCACTGCAAACCATTTTATTCTCCGCGGGAGTTTGCTTCATTCATCCTGGCCGCTGTTTACATCCCGCCAGACGCAGATGCGCAGGCAGCTCAGTGCGCACTCGCGGAGCAGATACTGCACATGGAGCGGACATTCCCGGACTCTCTCATCATTGCTCTTGGGGACTTTAACAAAGCCAATCTGAGCCATGAGCTTCCCAAATACAAGCAGTATATTAAATGCCCGACCAGAGAGGAGAGGACATTAGACCACTGTTACAGCACGATCAGCGGGGCCTATCGTGCGGTGCCCCGCGCTTCACTCGGACTTTCTGACCACGTCATGATCCACCTAATCCCCGCGTACAGACAGAGGCTGAAGCTCTCCAAACCTGTCGTGAGGACCAAATAACTGTGGAGCAAAGAGGCTGTGGAGGAGCTTCGCATGTGTTTGGAGTCTACAGACTGGGACACAATGAAGGCTGCTTCTAACAGCTTGGACGAGTTTACGGACACTGTCACCTCCTATATCCACTTCTGTGAGGACAGCATTGTGCAATCACGCACCAGGGTGAGTTATAACAATGACAAACCCTGGTTTACTCCTAAACTCAAAAAGCTGTGGCTGGAAAAGAGAAAGGCGTTCAGAAGCGGAGACAGGGACTGCTACAGAGAGGCCAAGTACAGGTTCACTAAAGAAGTGGACATTGCTAAACATCAGCACTCTGAGAAGATGCAGCAGCAGATCTCAGAGAATGACTCGGCCTCTGTGTGGAAAGGTTTTAGGAATATCACCAACTACAAGCCTAAAACCCCCCACTCCACTGATGACTTGCTCTTAGCCAACACCCTTAACGACTTCTACTGCCGTTTTGACGAGCCATCAGGCAACCTTCACACCTCCAACGGCCCCAACAATAGAGACACTTTGGACACTCATTCCCCCACCTCTCCCCCCTCCATAGAGCCATCACCACCTTCAAACACTTCACCTACAACACCCCCCTCCTCACCCCACACAAAAGAGGATTTCACACCACCTCCTCCCACCACAACTCTTCATATTCATGAAGCAGATGTGAGGAAGCAGTTTAAGAATCTGAATGCTCGAAAAGCTCCCGGCCCAGACGGCGTGTCTCCTGCCACCCTCAGACACTGTGCAAACGAGCTGGCCCCAGTGTTTTCTGGCATTTTCAACTCCTCACTGCAGGCATGTCATGTGCCTGCCTGCTTCAAGTCCTCTACCATAATCCCTGTCCCCAAGAAACCTAGGATCACTGGACTAAATGACTACAGACCTGTGGCTCTGACATCTGTGGTCATGAAGTCTTTTGAGCGCCTGGTTCTCTTCTATCTCAAGACCCTCACGGCCCCCCTCCTGGACCCCCTGCAGTTTGCATTCAGAGCCAACAGGTCTGTAGATGACGCCATCAACATGGCTCTACACTTCATCCTGCAGCATCTGGACTCCCCAGGAACCTACGCCAGGATCCTGTTTGTGGACTTCAGCTCTGCCTTCAACACCATCCTTCCAGACCATCTCCAAGCTTTCCCAGATGAATGTGCCTGATCCCATCTGCCGGTGGATCACTGACTTCCTGACGGACAGGAAGCAGCATGTGAGGCTGGGAAAGAATGTCTCGGACTCCCGGACCATCAGCACCGGCTCCCCTCAGGGCTGTGTTCTTTCTCCCCTGCTCTTCTCCCTGTACACCAACTGCTGCACCTCCACCCACCAGTCTGTCAAGCTAATCAAGTTTGCAGATGACACCACCGTTATTGGACTCATCTCGGACGGGGATGAGTCTGCCTACAGGAGGGAGGCTGAACGTCTGGTGTCCTGGTGCAGCCACAACAACCTGGTGCTGAATGCCCAGAAGACAGTGGAGATTATTGTGGACTTCAGGAAGCACACAGCCCCACTCCCCCCCATCATCCTGACTGACACCCTCATCACCTCTGTGGACTCATTCCGCTTCCTGGGTACCACCATCACCCAGGACCTGAAGTGGGAGCCCACCATCACCTCCGTCATTAAGAAAGCCCAGCAGAGGATGTACTTCCTGAGGCAGCTGAAGAAATTCAACCTGCCAACACGGACGATGATGCAATTCTACACTGCAATCATCGAGTCCATCCTCACCTCCTCCATCACCGTGTGGTACGCTGGAGCCACTATCAGGGACAAACAGAGACTGCAGCGTGTTGTGCGCTCTGCTGAGAAGGTGATTGGCTGCAGACTCCCATCTCTGCAGGACCGGTACACCTCCAGGACACTGGGGCGTGCAGCTCGGATCTCAGCTGACCCTTCTCACCCTGGACACAGTCTGTTTGACCTGCTCCCCTCAGGCAGGAGGCTCCGGTCCATTCGCACCAGAACCTCTCGCCATAAGAACAGTTTCTTCCTCTCTGCTGTTGGATTCATGAACAATAACCGTATGACTGTTCCCACCACTAACACATGACCCTACGCTGTGTTCACTGCATCATTCCATGTTTGGCACTGATCACCACCTGCACTCATGTATATATCATGTATATATCATGTATATATCTATCTACTTAGCACTTTTAATTCTTATTCTCATTTTTATTTTCATGTCTATTTAAGCTTAATTTATAACAGTATGTTTGCACTGAAGCACCGCAGCAATTTCCTAATGTTGTAAACCCGCTCAACATTTAGCAATAAAACCCTTTCTGATTTCTGATATAAGTTTAGATTCGTTATTTATAGTTGGTTTGCACAGCTTTGTGTATGTATGTGTAATGTGTATATATAGACACGTGTGTGTGTGTGTGTGTGTGTGTGTGTGTGTGATTTACATTGCTGTGCTTGAGAGCCACCATCTACCGGAACCAAATTCCCTGTATGTGTCTGCACATATACTTGGCCAATAAACACGATTCTGATTCTGATTCTACTTTTTATTTAAATTTAAATTATGCTCTCGTTTGTCAAAGCACAAAGTGTTTCCTACTTTATAACTGCATGAGCTATAAATCGTACTAAGGCTTAAAGTTTGCATTATTGACCAAGCCACACTACAGGTGGATGGCGATGCATGTAGCTGTAGCTGCTAGCTGTATGCTAGGCTTCAGTTGGAGTCCCTGAACTGGACCTCTGGACTGTGTCTGTGCTGCTGGAGCCTTTAGGAGCATTTTTAATGACATTGTCTGACCGGTAATGTGGCTACTGTGCACTTAGTTGCACTAACACACAGTCCAAGGAGTCCGAAATCTAGTTTTGGTGAGTTCTTGATCTTAATACTCAGACTGATTGTTGTGCTGCCCTCTGCTGGCTGTGTGACTCCACCCAAGCTTTACATCAACAGCTCCTGCAGGAGATCCCATCCTGTGGATGTGTTTAGTCTGGAATATTTCCACTCTGGGCCTGTTATTCCCACATAGATATTGGCTTTGTAGCAGCTGTGGGGGAACCACAAAAACTGAGGAGGTGGTGGTTTCAATTTTCACTGAAGCCAGAGGCCACCTATCACATTACTGTAAAGCTTTATGTGACAGTCATGTTTGTGTATTCTGCACTGTCGAGTTATTCGTTAGAAAGTCACAGAGGCTTAAAGTGTGAGACGTGAGTTGAGGCCTCACAGACTCGCCCCCTCAGAGCGGCAGGAAGGCAGATGTTTTTCACAGGACGCTAAATATAGAGCGTCTGTGTGGAGCCTGTGCTCGGCTCCCCGTCGTTTCAGAGAAATCATCCTGAGCACAAACACATTAACAGTGTGTCTGCAGTGCGCCTCAGCCAGTCCTTCGCTCCGGACCACACCGAAACATCTCAACAGTTCCAGTGTAGCCACAGAGTTCAAAGTAAAACCTGCAGTTCCTCTAACGTCCAGCAGAGGGTCTAGCAGTAAGTCAGCCCCCATAGACTCCCATCTTAAAACTTTAGAGCAGAAGCAAACATTTACAGCGTGATGCAAAATCTGTTCTAGTCTCTATAGCTGTCAGTCATGTGGACTGCTGCTCCCCTCTGAGCCTGATTCTCTTGAAAGTTTCTTTCTGTTAAAAAGGAGTTTTTCCTCACCACTGTTGCCAAGTGCTTGCTCATGTTGGGGTTTTCTCTTACTTTTATTTACAATATAAAGTGCCTTGAGGTGACAGTTGTTGTGTTTTGGCTCTATATAAAATAGAATAGAATGCCTTTTATTGTCACTATACACATGTACAATGATTGGGGCGACCGTGGCTCAGGGGGTTGGGAAGTGTATCTGTAACCGGAAGGTCGCCGGTTTGATCCCCGGGCTCTCTGTCCTGGTCGTTTACCCTACTGCCTACTGGTGATGGCCAGAGGGGCCGATGACGCGATGGCAGCCTCGCTTCTGTCAGTCTGCTCCAGGGCAGCTGTGGCTATAACCGTAGCTGCCTCCACCAGTGTGTGAAAGTGAGAGTGAATGAATAGTGGCATTGTAAAGCGCTTTGGGTGCCTTGAAAAGCGCTATATAAATCCAATCCATTATTATTACAATGAGATTCAGAGCTTCTCCTACCCAGTGCAGACATGTGGGAGAAGAAAGGGGGTGAGGTGCACAGTTCTGCGGTTCTACTAGGTACATACGAAGAGTCCCAATTCAAAAAATGTCAAATATACCAATAAAGAAAAAAAAGAAAAGAAATAGTTTTATATATTTACAGTGTGAATTATTGCATGTAAATAACAGGTGTTAAATTAATTTGTTGTTAGAATGATAACTTGCCTGTTGAAAAGCTGACTCACTTTTGGAGCCAGCCTCAGGTGGACATTCAAGGAACTATAGTTTTTGGCTTGTTTTAGTCCACAACCAAACACCAGGAACATACTACTGCACGAGTGCATGTGTTTATGTGTGGGCTTTAAATGTCACAGGGTGACGGTGTGAACATGTAAACGCCTCAACCTCGACGTTAGAAAACCAAACTTCCAGAACATCCTGACCCTACAGGCCAGTGTAGAGCAGCTGTTTGATATGGACCGGGAGGAGGTTCAGGATCAAAAGGTTGCCAGATATGATCCTCATTAGATCTTGCAGCTGAATTCATCTTCTTCCTGTAACACCAGCCTGATGCATCGTCCCTATTCATTCCCTCCTAATATATTGAAATACTATGCAACAGCTTTAAGTAAGAGCCACGTGCCGTGGGAGCCACGGCGAGTGATTGATTATTTGATGACACTTTGCCGTAGTTTTTAACTCATCTTTTCCGGGCTATGTTGAACAGTAATGGGTTCATGAGGCCGTATGTGATGAATATTTAAAAAGAAACTTACATGAAACTGTGTCAAGGGCACGACTGAATTATGAGTGTGGCATCAGTGAGGAAATGTGAAGACGAGTCCATAAACAGAACCATTTCTGTCTCTGCGGCTGGATTTAAAATGATTGTTTGGATTTCTGAGTGTAAATCACTCAGAGAATATCATGAATTAAACATCATATGCAGCTGGTTTCAAACAGAGAACACATGCCGTGGTTCCCAATCCCCCTGGACACCTGAATTCACCTGCTTCCTGTTCTGATTTCAAGGCTTTTTGCTGTAATATGACATTATTTTAGTTGTTAGTAAATGAGGTCATGGAGTCCTATTGAAATCATTTTCTTCTTGGACTCCTCGCAGTGTTTATATGAAGCCGAGCCCTTTGCCTTCTGTAAAGATGGATCATTTTAATGGTGGTTGTAATTACACCAGGAGCAGATGTATTTTGCTTGGAATCCAGTCATTGGTGGTGGGGTGAGAGGCCTTTTTAGAGATGATATATTTTTGCATCAGTACGTTTCTTTTATTTGAAATCAGAAACATGTATCAGTAAAGTGACACATATTTTTCAGTGAGAACGATGCTCTTGAAGTGTTTGGGATTTTTGCCTGATGTAAATCTCAGCTGTTCCTCTGTGGCGTTCCTGGCTCCATGAACTTCCAGATGTGGGTGATGGCCTGGTATTCCGGTCAGCCGTGGAGCAACACTGCCGGAGTCCGAGCTCAGTGTGGTCTGCTTATTGTCTGCTGAAATAAGAAAGAGCCTAAAACAGCTCCTAAACCAGGAGGTGTTGCTTACAGATGTCCACGCTACCCCGCCATGGGCTATGATGCTCTGCCCTTGTTTCTTTTCCTGAAATATAATAACAATTTCCGTCATCTTTGTCGAGTTGCAGAATTGACCCCCCTGTAAATGAATGACTTGTCTGGTGTATATTTGGATGTCTGGTAATTAAAGGCGCTGCTGTGTCGGCTCACAGGACTGTTTTCAGTGCCTCTGAAATGAGATCGAACCCGGGGAAGATGGTGCTGACTGTTCACACAGTACAACAACGTTTTTGTAGAAGGGTTGTATTAAACTAGTGTAAGGAAACAAGTTTTGGAGCTGTTTGGGACTATTTTTAGTGGTGAATGAATCCATTTGGTGATTTGGTTAGTACTACTATTTAATAAAAAGTTATGAATTTAAATAAGTGATGAAAACAGCATGGAAAGTTTTTCCTTTAACAATTAAAAGGTAAGTTATCTGCTAGAAGGATCACTTTGTCTTGAAGACGATCACTTCTGAGGGCATTTCTTCTTTTTGGGGGGTTGTGAAGCTGCCGTGTTCAGTGGCTTGCACAAAGGTCCTTTAATTGAATGCCACAGTAGTAAATAGGCACTAATGAAAGGATGAGGTCTTTGGGATTACGACAGCCAATCAGGAGTCAGCGTCCAGACTCCTCCGGCTGCCCTGACCTCCAACATTCCCAGAAAGAGGCTCTGTATTCTGGCCAATATTGGACTAATCCTCCCTCTATCTGCGTGCTCCTGGAGGTCAGCCTTAAAAAAAGCATTAAGCCAACAGCTAATGGAATTAAGGCTATAATAATATAGGGATATAGTGAGACAATTCTATTAACAAGATATAAATCATGTTGAGTGTGAGGTAAGTGTTTTTTAATTGATTGATGGAAACGGCGATCCATAGGTTTTCTGGAGACTAACAGCCATTTACCGTCTCAGGCAGAGCAAAAGAGGCAAAAAGGGAGAGATAAGAAAATTACGGCGGGCCGAGGAATAAATTATTCAGAAAAGATAATCATTTTGTGCTGACATTACTAATGTGAAGAAGCATTTAATCTCCCTCCGGTGGGACAGGGGCCCGGGTGAAGGTTTTTATAAAGATTAAAACTGCACCCAGAACGCCACGCTCTCATTACCCACACCGCTGTCCTCTAATCAAGGAGAGGGAGGCTCTGCACAGCATTCTGGGAAACTTCACTCAATAACACGCACACACAGGCATGCAGAGAAAACACACAAACAGCAGGCGGGATTTAATTTAGACTGATTTCGACTGGAGGAAAAAAAACGTCTCCGGGCCTCCAGAAGTTTGGACTCCGTTCAAAGGAAACATTAAAGTTTATTTATTCACTTTAAAATGCAAATGAGCCAAAAAATATGAATTTTCAGCAGCTGTCTCTGAGTAGTTTATAAAAATACAACTTTAAATTATAATTAAATCACATCAGACAAAAGTTACCGAACACAGCACATAAATACTAATGCCAGTTACTTGTGAGTAACGGGCAGCAATAAAGAATTAAAAGATGGCAGCGAGTGCGTCGATGTTTGGTCATTAACCAGGTTTTTGATTTATTTTTTTGGTCCAGGGATCAGTGAATACTGCAAATATTGCCGTTTTTATGATACTTGATTAGCGTGTGTTCATACTTTGGTTTGATTTGAGGTCAGATGGGCTTTCTAACAGACTTCCAGCAGCACGGGTTTGAAGTTTTTTGGTAAAGAAACAACTCGGCCACAGCTGCCATGAACCTTGACTTTTTAAAGTAATTATACAAACGGGAAAGCAAAATGATGTCTCATATTTTATGGTGGAGAGAGCGGAGCGCCCTGTGAAAGCGAAGTGTTGATTTATTGGTTGCGTTCCCACCCTCACCTTTGACCCAAAGACTGAGATGGAGGAGCATACAAGCAGTGGAAATGAGCTTCCTCTGAAGGAAAGAGCTCAGCGTAGAGCTTGAAAGGAAACTGGTGAAGTGACCAGGACGCCTCATGGGTGAGGTGTTTGAAGGGAGACCAGGGCATTGGAAATGCTTCTGTGTTCTCCAGAAGAGCTGCAGGAGGCTGCATCAAACAAAAGAGAGGAAATAATCCTAAAATATCTTGGGGACTACTTTCAGTGGTGCATTAATCCATGTTTGGTGATCTGGTGAGGATTAGTGGCAGAAGGACAGGGAGCTTTTGTTAGAAATACTACAGTGTTTGAGATTAGCCCAGATAATCCTCCCTCACATTTTTATTTAGCAGGACTCAAAATGAGCCCATAAAGTCACGAGAAGAGCGTTCATGGAGGTCGGGGCAGGGGGACGTCCTCCTTCTACAGGAGCCGTCTCTGTGCGAGCGTGTGTAATTGCTACAGAAGAATATTTATTTTATTCATATTTTACATTTACAATGTTTTTTTCTGGGGACCCTGTGACACCCCATTGAAGAGCCATAGGCTGGATCTCTTAAGATCTCACTGTTAGGTTTGTAAGGCCATGTTATTCCTAAATTTCTATTTTGTTCAAAGAGACGATATAAAACAAAGTTCTAAGCTAATCGACCTTAGTGTTCTCCTTTTTTAAAAACAAGAATCGAATCGTTAAACAGAATGGAAAATGGAATCGGAATTGTGAAAATCTTATCAATTCCCATCCCTAGTGACCACGCGTATCGCCCACTGGAGGCTGTTAAAAGAATGCAGGCTTGAGGCTCCAGGAAACAGTAAGTCCAGGATCCACATGTACTAGCCTGATGAAATAACCCTACAACGCCGTGCGAGACAGGAAACCCCTCAGAGCGTCTGCAGATGAATTAATGGCTGAAAAAAGAAAACAGAAAAGGCACGAGACAGGCGAGATAAAGCTCATCCAGCGTGACAAATTATGAGAGTTACAAAGTGGGATGACAAACGGGCGGTTGAGCAGGAAGTTAACAGGAGCGCGACGGTCGGCAGCAGGCGGCCGCCGTTATCTCCCCTCATGTTTATTAGAGCCGGCCTCTTGTTGGGCGCCGCCGCGCTGACAGTGATGGACAGCTCCTATTAAGACCCCGCGTACCCGGCAGCTGGCAGGAGCAGATACATTAAATACAACTGTTATTACTTTTCATTGGCTCGCCTGTAAAATATGGCCACTAAATAGTTGTTGCCATCGGTTTGATACAAGATTTTAATTTGAAAGACGGCTCCGGGGCTTTGTACGAGCACGATAATGGTGGTGTACATGCGAGGGTATTGATGCGCTGTCTCCTCAGAGCTTTGTTTGCTGTTATATACGACTCCCCGACCGGGATGTTATCAGACGCTTCTCCTCCCTTCTCATTCAGAGCGTGTCTGCTTATCACAGCAGGCCTCAGTGTGGTCAACAGCAGCATTTAACCCTTCGATGAAGCCCTCAGCTCCCCACACAGCTCGCGCTGTGGATAGCTGACAAATTAAAGGAAAATACTACCAGCTGACTCTGTAAGTATGGTTTCATCCACTTAAAGAGAAGGATCAGTTCAGTTTTGTAGACACAATCAACACCTCCATCCAGTGATGTGAAGCAGGTTGGAAAGAAGAATCATGTTCATCCCTGCAGGAGTGGTAAAAGGTTCTTATAAAGCACGAGTAGTCGTTTTTTACTATATCTAAGCGCTTCAATCACTGTCCGATGAACGCATCAGGAATAACTTGAGGTTCAATATCTTGCCCAAAGATACTTATGCATCCAGATTGGTGCAGTCAGGGATCGAGTCATATTTTATGTGATGTCCTCAGTTCTGAGGCGCCAGTTTGTTCTCACTGTGATGGATCCATCACTGATGCTCACAGCAGGTCAGAGCAAAGCCATTTCATCTTTAGACTGTTTCTCTAAACATATTTTCAGCCCAGAAAGTTTCACGTGGAGATCTGCTGTACAAATGAAGCTGTGAGGGCTCAAAAATGCTGGAAAATAATTGAAAAATGTCAAATTTGGACCCGGCCTCTGTGTCTCTGGAGGGCCTGAAACAGTTACTCAGTTTTTGTGCTGTAAAATATTTCACAGCTTCATTAAATAAAGCTATCAATCAGCTGATTCTGGGAGCTTTTCTTAGATTTGGTTTATATGGAATGACCCTTTAGCCTGTTCTGTTTCCCCGTCCTTCCTCACGTCACGCTGTGTGTCTCTTTGTGTCCTAAATAAAGCACTTTGAATGTCGTGCCGTAAACACCGCCGCCACCACTGCAGATAAACTTCTTGTGAGACTGAGGTTACAGCTGATATCCGTCCATCCAACCCCGCCAAACTCACCCCAAACGCTCATCTCGCGGTGATGCATTAGAAGCAGGACTGTCCAATAACACGCCGGCCAGGCTGGACTGTGTCTCCGTGGTGACGGCAGGACATCTGCATGTTGGCTGGTGGCGAGGGTCCGTGTCACGTCCTGCGCTCTGTGTGCTGCATATTAAAAGCTTTATGGAAGCAATTAAATGTGTGCTTAATGGCTAGGAGTTGGCAGAATGATTGTACAATTGAATTAGCAGTTATGATGGCCGGCATTACAAGATGAAGTAAATGCAATTACCTCAGTCCCCCCCCCCCCGTCAGGTTCAGCAGCATGATAGGACTTAATTAGCTCTTGTCACATACACTTTCCTCCTGATCTAATTCCCTGGCAGCCCAAAGTGGATCGGAGGCAGCGCCGGCCCTCTCTGTCTGCCTTCACATTGATGTTCTTAGGGGCCATTTTCCTCCATGATGCATTGGAGCTGACTCATCCCAATAATAATAATAATGGCTGCACAGAGTCCAAAGGAGAGGCAGCTTCCTGGATCATCTCTGCACACGACCAGCAGGCTGCTTTAATACTTTCAGGATGCTGGAAGGAGATTTTATAAAGACTTTATGAAACAGAGGAACATTTTTAGTCTTTTTATCTGTTTTAGAGCCAAATTTCCATTAGTTCTCTGCACTTAGATACACTCCAACTTATGTTTTAATTGTAGTTCATCCTGTCCAATTTCTGCAAAAGCCTGCTGTATTATTCACATATTGGGTATTCCTGTTTGTCTGCCCAGAAATGGATCAGATCGACTGTTTCTTGTCCGAGCGTCTAATGTGTTGGATCAAACTCTCATCTTCTTAACAGGCTGCACTTTTTTGCCTCTTACTAAAAATCTCAACCTCTCCAGTTTTATTTTAACAGCTCGGGAACAGCACTTTTTCCACAGCTAGTAGTCCAAACCCTGCAGAAACATAATAATAATGACTAACCTCATGCTGTGGATGGATCATCTCAGATGTTCTCTCGGCTAAAGTTGGGTCCTTTTCAGCATCTTCTTTCAGCTGCGGATGGAAACAATGAGCTGCTTCTCTATTCTGACTGTTACTGGCATCATGGGAAAGAATCTCAGCTAATCAACTTTTAAGATACTGTGTTAAATATGTAAGGTGAAGCAATTTTTAAAAACTTTTTGGCTTGAGGAATATGCCTCAGTGTCCATCTTTGAAAATTGCCCTGGTCAAAATATATAGAATATAAAAAACGTGATGAAACTACTTTGATGTTACCCTGACATCAAATTAAATCCTCAAATTTCATTTAGCAAAGCTGGAGCTCCACCTTCTTGGACCCTCTGTTAGTACATTGACCTCACAGCAGCCATATTTTTGGTCACATGATGTCATTAAAATGCTCTAAAAAGCTCCAACAGGACAAATACAAATCAGAGGTCCAGTTCAGGTGAAGCCTAGCATACAGCTAGCAGTTACAGCCGCACATGTCACTATCAACCTGTCAGTCAAAGAGGCCACGCCCCTAATAATTCAATGTTACAATGTTACAATGTTGCAATGTTAAGTGTTAATGAAACTATAGCAGGTGAGTTATAAAAACAATCCCCTCCTGTACAGTTGGTTATGAAGTAGGAAACATTTTGTGCTTTGACAAACAAGAATATAATTTAAATGTGAATAAAAAGTAGAGGATCAATAACAGAGCCCTGTGGAACACCACAACCTGTACGAAAACAGTCTGTGATGGTCTGGTCTGGTTTTTGTTACTCATGGTAATCTCTGGTGGTTACCGCTTCCAGAAAAACTCTGATTTGGGTGTAAAATACGTCAGGTCAGACCTTTAGATATCATTACATATGTGGACTCATGTTTTCCCACTATTATTAGAAGCAGACATCCTCCTCCTCCTTTTGCTGTCATAACATGATGGAGTGACAGATAAGATACAGCTTCAGTACACATATTGAGCATCATGTTGTGATGTCCTCTTGTAGGAGGTCAGGGGGATCCGCTCCGTCAGCGGTAGACTTCCTGTGCCGTTCACTGTAAACCGAAGGAATATGAAGCCTGCGAGGACTCAAACGGAGGTGAAATGAATCATACTCGATGTCGTCTCAGGTCTCTCCGGAGCCCCGCCGCTCTCCCTCCTCTCCCACAGAAACCATTGATTAGCTCTTAGCCGTGCTCATTTGCCAGCGATCGAGGCTCAGCCAGTGTGAATGTGGTGTCCTTGCAGATTTAGTGGTCACTTCTCTCAACTTTGCCCATTAACCTGAGTGCAGCAGGCAGTTTGCCCCCCTCCCTGAGCACCGCAGGAACATTTATTACCCAGGGACACACTAATGGATCCCAGTTAAGGTGTGTTAACAATTTTTCTATTGATTAATTGGAAGAGAATCATAGCCAGACTAACTTAGCCCAGAAGATTTAGTGGCTTTTAAGGTAGTAGCGATGAATATAATGCTTTAGAAAGAGCTTCTGTACATTATATATATGACACCTGCTACATTAAGCTACATTAAGCTTTAATACGTCTTCATTACTGGCACTCTGCCCAACTCCTTCAAGGTTGAAATAGAGATCCACCTTTCATTATACCACCCATCATGGCTCTATGGAGAGATATCAAATAATAATGGAACTGTTGAAACAGTTCTGCCTCAGTTGTTAATGTTAATCGATGTATTAAATATTAAATATTTCCAGACTTTGAACTGCTGCCACGCTTCTCCCATCAGGACCACTCCAACCACTGCAGCCAGCTAAACGCTCATCTTCCCGGTAATTAGGCAAAGTAGAGGATGATGGCGACCCTGTGACCTTTAACCCCCCCTCCTCTCCATGATACCGCACAGTACTGCTGAAACAAGGAGAACTCAAAGAGTTGTTTCAACAGGTCAGACAGAAGAGAGGAAGATTTAACTGCAGGTTTCAGAGTGTTAAAGGCTGACCTGATG
This sequence comes from Aulonocara stuartgranti, assembly GCF_965226115.1. Taxonomy (NCBI): domain Eukaryota; kingdom Metazoa; phylum Chordata; class Actinopteri; order Cichliformes; family Cichlidae; genus Aulonocara; species Aulonocara stuartgranti. The sequence goes on along the minus strand of NC_138945.1, from coordinate 40,368,490 downwards.
AATTTTAAGGCCTCACATATTTCTGTTTTATTAATGGAATAATAACACAGAGGATCAGATTCACAGGAAATTTAAATAAAACCTGTTTAATGTACTCATGATTATTCATAAACACAAGAAAACACTTTTTTTTTCGAAAAATGTCAAAAACTTGTTTTAAACTAAAGACTTTGCTAATATTTTTTCAGCTAATAACAACCTGAATTCATGTTTTCATATCCTAATCCGAGCTGCACACTGGACTTCCTCGAGAAATTAGAGAAGCGCTAAAACTAACGTAAATAACTGCAATTTGGTGTCTTAATGAATAATAATAATAATAATAATTTACTTTTTTTTTTACTATTTTTTCAGCTTTTTTGTAAAACAGTACATTTGAAAATTCATAGATACTTTATATTTTAGCATTAATAACTATGTTTATTAGTCAATTTATTTTATTTTGCACATACTGGAGGATGATGCCAGTGATTTTGGTATATAAAATGCTGGTAATTCAGGCCAGCTATGGCATAAACCTTACATGCTGTCATTCTCATTCCATCAGAACATTCAGTACAATTCAATCAATTGAATTGTATTAATTTAGTGCCAAATCACAGCAGCAATCATTTCACGGTGCTTTTCTGAGGCTGATCTTTTAAAACTTGTGTTAGATATTTTTCCAGAAGTTTCCAGGCTGAAAACATGAAACCACCATTACCAGAACCTGGCACTGATGGTCTCACCCTGAGGAGAAGACCAGGCTCCAGCATGCCGATGACCTTTGCCTTCTTGAAAACACGACTGAAGCTGCATTGAGTGGAAAGTGGCGTATACCTTAGCACCTCTAACTCGAGGTCATATATATCGAAGCCTGGTTCTTCTCACCTAGGTTGGCTCTAACACTGATCATGCAGAGCTCAGCAGTCACACTAAGAGAAGACTTGGTGTCTACAATAGGTCCAATTTACAGCAACAGTAATGTCAGGCTGCTTTATATCAAAGGCAAAGCACCTGACAACAGTGGGAAGGACGAACTCCCTTTTACCAGGAAGTGACCTCCAATAGAACCAGGATCAGGGCACGGCAACCTGCTTATTATTTCAAGAATACTTGAATCCAAAATGACTTTTTAGTTGGAAGACTTCTTAAATGATCTGACTCTGTGGCGTTAAACTCCTGGCAGAAAGTGGAGTCTAGAAGCTTCTGTGACTCATACACGAATCCTTCAAGATCCAAATGTTTCGTTTCTCTCATCACTTCAAGTGACTTCCTGTCATGTGCTCATGCTTCTGCACACGTGCGTTCACTCTGAACAGTCCAGTGAGGATTGGTCCATCAGATCAGGACACACAATCTTCGGGATGAAAGAGACATTCTGGCTGCCGCACACGACGCCGCAAAAATAAACGTCTCGCAGCGAGCTGACGTCACGTTGGCGAGGAGCAGAGGCGTGCTCGGTGCCCAGTGTGTGGAGAGAAAACAGCTTCCCCTGCAGGACGCCCCCGCCGCCCACATGCTCAATCCCAAACCTCTGTTTCTCTTTCCCTTCGAGCATCCAGAGCCTTCCTCATGTTTGCTCTGCAGATCGTTTGATGACAGCGAGTGGCGGCAGCATCCAAAGTCAGCTTATGATTCTTTCATGATGTCTCATCCTAGAAATATAAGTCAGATTCAAACAGTTATCAGAGCTTCATGCATGTGGTTAGGAGACACATGAAGGAGCCGTCACATTACTCCAGTCTATCCTGATTAAAAGGCCGCTTTCTCCCAGGTTTTCTCCCGGTTCAGTCGGACCTCAGCGCATACATGCCAATCCTCCCGATTTTTCCGGGAGAATCCAAAATTTCAGTGCCCCTCCCGAAAATCTCCCGGAGTCACCATTCTCCCGAATTTCTCCTGATTTTCCACCTGGACAACAAAATTGAAAAACCATATCCCAGAATTCATAGCGCGGCCGAGCCAATTCCAGTTTCCAACAATGGCCGGAGCTACTTTTAATATTAGCCTACTCTTATTTCTCTTTCTGGGTCACAAAATAAACTTTTAACATATTTTCAGGCGAGAATGTAGCTGTGTAAACTTCAAATATCTGAGCCGGCGAGAACAGCAAACCCCACGTTCTTTCACTACTCAGGCTAAACATGATATCTAAGTCACTCAGATAACTTAGAAATGTTATTGTTTGGCTTTTGTGTTTTATTTGTTCATGAGTAAATCGGTTTGGCTGAGACTAAAGTTATTAGATTAGATTAGATTAGATTAGATTAAATAAAACTTTATTAATCCCTCGGGAGGGTTCCTCCTTGGTTTTCACACAGCTGAATAAACGTCAAAGAGAAAACTGATTAAACAGAAGTGTGAGATGGTCAAGAATTTACGCCAGTGTCCTGTTATATTTTAGATAGTAAGGAGCAGACAGCAGAGTTTCACTCCACCGAGAGAGCTGGGGCCCGTTCTTCGTACCTCGCTAAGTAAGTTAGCTGGATTTGATTGTTGACGATTTCGCGTGATCCTGGATCAGTCGGTTCCCCGAAGCTCATCCGGGACTTGCTGTCATAGCAACAGAGCCGTAAGCGTAAACCTGCTCGGGAGCAGGTTTACTTTATGTAAACAGGATTAGATCGCGGCCACGCAGGTATGTCCACTTCATTTATACGAAAGCAACAGCGATATTTTTCCACTGTTTCACCATAAATAAATATTATCAATGTAACTAAAGATAATGCAGCACTTGATCCTTTTATTGATGTCACACAGATACATACAGGTCATTTCCTAAAAAAGGGAAATGTACTATTAACATTCTATTACATGTATGTGATTATTACAGATGTAATTCATATTTCAGAGTAGTAATTGTAAATTACTTCGTGTAATCAAGATGAGAGACCACGGCTATAAAAGCGAAGGTGGATTTGGGAAGTCTGTCGCAGCCATGTCCTGTCCGTATACGCGAGCAACCCATTGCGGAAGGTGCAAGATTGATAAGGAGAGTCCTCAGAATTCAGCGTATATTGCGGGACAGACAGGATCCTTTAGCTCAGCGCGACAGTGTGCTCATTGAGAGATATCGATTTTCCCGTGAGGGTATTATTTACTTAACCAACTTGTTGACGAGGGGGTGCAGGACCACCACCTGTCTTTTTTTCCTCTGCCCTTTTCTTGGTTGCTGTTATGAACAAACTAACAGAGTATTACAGGCCAGTATTACCTTGCCAAGAGACGCAAAGCAATCTAAGAGATAAATATTACCATTCTGTAGAATACTCCTGTATTCCACTTTTACTTGTTCCCATGTTCTTGTGGGTCCTGTTGTGGCTCTAATGTGAAAGGGGATATAATATAACATATTATAATATAATATAATGCCATATGATATTGGACAATATAGTGTCATATGATAGATCTACCCTACCGCCTACTGGTGTTGGCCAGAGGGGCCGATGGCGCGATATGGCAGCCTGGCTACAACCGTAGCTGCCTCCACCAGTGTGTGAATGTGGGAGTGAATGAATAGTGGTATCGTAAAGCGCTTTGGGTGCCTTGGAAAGCGCTATATAAACCCAATCCATTATTATTATTATTATTAAATTACCTACGAGTTTGATTTGTCAGCAACTTTCTGCCAGCCCTCTCTCCTTGCTTTTGCAGCCTTTGCAGTGTTCTCTTGCGTTTTAATTAAACTCTGAAACTCCTGAAATCCCTCCCTCATGAGTTCTTGCTCTGCTGCCGGAAAATACCGAGCACGCCCCTTGGACATTTTCGCCGACCAATCAGCGGGTTGCCGATCAATGTTTCTACTATCGATGCGTAGCCCCTTTTACGACACCCAGTGATGTCACATTCCTGCGTCCAGCTGTAGTAATCGTCAACAGCAGGTGTGTTCGGGGAACCGGATTAGCGAGCTCACGGTTAGCGCGATGATTTGATCTTGGATGTGTCATTTGATCTTGGATGTAGTAAGCGACGTACGAAGAACGGGCCCCAGGTGAAGTAATTCTGAAGGCTAGACCGTCCAATTTCACAGTCGCTCACTTCTGGCCTACCCAGCTTCCGGAGGACCCGGCCCACTTAGACTGCGAGGGCCGGGTCCTCAGGTGGATGCAGCCTCTAAATTTGGACACCCCCAAGTTTCCAGCCGGACAATAATAACGGTGAAATGTAATTTATGTTATTCGAGTTTTATCCGAGAAAAAGTTTTTTGTACATATATGTATATCACCCCCCCCCAACAGCCCTCTTGAATGTCTCCCTAATTCTGAGGTCTCAAGGTTGGCAAGTATGCCTCAGCGATCTTCACAGATTTACTCATCATCTGTGGAGATCACAGAAGGTTAACAGAAGCCAAAAGGATGAAAAAACCCCCAAAACAAATAATGCTGAAAAGACAAGCTGAGTGAATTCAGACAAACCCGTATTCGCACACACAGCCTTCAGGCGTGGAGTCACAGCCTTGTTACCCAACATGGTTTTAATGTTTTAGATTTAAAAAAGAATTTGAAATCTGAAGTTTATGTTGATGTTTTTGTGGATAAATTGTTCTGTAGTTCACAAATAGGAAACTCTGAATGGCAGACAGCATGTGTGCTGATTGGAGGAGCTGCTGGAAATAACAGGAAACTATAGGAGCAGAAATATTCTGGAAACTCATCAAAACCCCTGGAAAACCAAAGCTGTAACAGCTGTCCTGCTGTTTTCACTGTAAAATGCTGGGTGGACGTTTGCCTCCTGTTGTGGACTTTCAGAATCACCACCCTGTGTCTTCCCGTAATTACCGCAGTGTATGTAAGTATATCCTCCGTAACGGGCACAAACATCATCACATACTGTATACTGTGATTATTAATATCTATGTCTTTAAGACAGGCTTATTATAAATCAGACTTCTTTGGATTTTTCTTTTATTCCGTTCGTGTCATTATCGTTCCCCTGCCAGTCGATGTCACGTTCTCCCTTTGCGTTTGTTTCATGTGTCATGCATGTTGTCTGTACGTAACTTAATAGTCACAAAAGTTTATATCTGCGATGAAAGTTTGGTTGATTCAGCTCTAAATGTGGAATGAAGAATTTGAAAAAGCACCGCAGGCCTGGGAATGTGTATTAAAATTATGCTAACACGTTCCCAGATGATTTGAAATTAGTGAAGATCCACGGGTGCATTTACACTTCCAGTGACTCCAATCATTTTATTATTGTATTGAAATGTCATATTTGGCTTCTGAATTTAGGAGATTGTTTTTAAACACCGTTGTGTCTCCTACATTTTTTTTCATGTCTTTGTTTAAAGCAGATGGTCACGAGTCTCGTGGTTGTGATGCTAATATCGTTTGTAATATTTTGCTTTTTTTTTTTTTACACCTTTGTAGCTTTGCACATTTTAAGTGTTTGGTTATTTTTGTTCATGTTTGTCATATGCGGTCGTGTTTGTTACTGTGCTCGGGTCTTCCATGTTTTACGGTATCTTCCGTACTTGCTGATGTTGTCTGTCATAAGTTTGAGTTTGTGTTTTTTTCCAAAGACGAACATTTTCAGGATTTTCTCAGAGTTGCACTTTAAAGCTTTAAAGTGAAGGTGAGCTGTAATGAATGGTATAAATAAAAAGCGGCGGGCTTGTGTAACGGCGCCGTCGGTGGAACCAGCATGCAGTTTGTGGTTTATAGATGTAAAAAAATAAATAAATCAGGACGAGGACGCTGCAGCTGCTGACTCGGACGGCTTTAAGAAATAAGTGAAGGAAGAGCGCTTCGTCCATTTATCGTTTAATGCCACATTAGCAATCTGCAGCGTTGCGGAGTCGCTGCCAGTGGAGGCAGCTCCGGGCAGATGGGCCGGCCTGTAAGATAGATCCACTGCCACATAAATCCCCCACCGCCATCACAAGCCAACCGAGAAACAGCACTAACAGCGTGTTATGGCGGGTCCGGAACCGCTGCCAAAAGCAGCAGTTCATGCTTTTTCCCTGTTCAGACATTTGAGCGATGGACTCAGATGTTACCTCTCATTAGTATTACCGGACAGCAGAAACAAACAGAGAGCACTTACTGTCAGGCAGAAAAGGATAATCACGCTGCAGATGTGCCGAGCGCTTCTCCTTTGTCCTCATCGGGACAGCCGCAAAGCTTTAATGGCCCTAATGAATCGGCCATACGCCCTCTCAGTCAGAGGCATCACACGGATTTCACGCCCAAAATATTTGTTTCAGTTCACAGTGAAACCCTCTGCAGCAGATTCACACACACGTTGAGTCTGTCGAGGTCAGATTGCAGAGAACCAGAAGGACGCCTCAGCTCCAGGTCACCGTCGACCCGGGAACGCTCCAAACCACAGGAGCTTTGTCTGAAACCAAAAGATGTTACTTTTAAAATCAAGTGCATACATTCACTTTGGAAAAGCACCTTCTCTGTTTGATAAAGATTTACCAAACCCAAACCTTGGATGAGTCACCTGACCGGCCCATGTGCTTCATAATTAGCATAAAACTGATCCGACCATCACTCAGCACTCTTTAAATGATCCTTGCTTCAGATGATCATTGAAACAGAAATTAATTAGTGGCCAGTAATGATGTAAACAGTGTTTTTCTCCCATCCAAACATCCAGGATACAACCAGTCTCATATTCTAACTGAGAGACAAAAAACTGCTTGGCCTCTCAGGTGTTCAAACAGGTGAAATGTCTTTCAGAAGCGCTGATTTCAACCTGAACCTAGACTAGTTAGACTTTTACAGACAGTTCAGTATGACTGTGAGACAGTGCGTAAACATACTGTGAGTGTTTACGGTGTTAAGAGTCTTTAACATGGACAAATATATAACTGGAGCTTAAATGAGCAGCTGGAACATGGTGGGCCTCAGCGGCACGTTTATCAGGTTTAAATCATCACTGACAATATTTTTGACCCTCTGTCATCAAATCAGAGTGATTTTCTTCAGACGTGAGCTCATTATTACACCCTCGGTAAACATTTATATTTATATCTGTGATAAATTTGACTTAACAGACTCAAAGATGTTTAATGTAAATCTATTTTTCTTCATGTTTTCAGTTTATTTCGGGTCAGTAAGCATATAGTAAAGTCTAACATTATTATTTTAATCCTTGTGTCTAGTTTGCTATGATAACCTTGGTGTTTCCTGGTGGACCAATCAGCGAGCTTCTTTTGACCCAGGGGTCTGAAGCGTTATCTGGAAGCCCGCCCCTCAGAGAGCAGAACAAGAGTATCTGTGACCAGCAGAGATTTGTCGAAGTCGTTTCATTCCGTCTCAGCCGCGGCCACAATTGACTTGTCATGTATTTTCCAGCTAATTAGCCCTTTAAAACGAGCGCCTATGTAAAGCAGCCATTGATAAGAACACAGCGGTAAATTGACCGTGAAATGCTGCCATTCATTCGGGGACAATGACCCCCTGTAGCGATAATCAGGATTAATTAGAGACCGTTAGGGGAGAGTGATGGCGGGGCGGCGTGCATGCTGGGTAGATAGCAGGGTTTCTCCCTTAAAGGACGCTGTGATTGGCCAGTTCCTGTGAATGTGCCGGGGTTAACTAGCAGGGATGGGAGGCGATGTGGGTCTGAAAAGAAGGGGCTGCATTTTAACAAAAGGTCATTAGAAAAGCCCGGACTGCTCAGTTTAAACACCCGCACACCGCCCAGGGCCTGAAGCTGAATATTCAGGAAGATTGACCAAGAACCATCAGAGTTCATCACACAAGCTCTGAGCACAGTAATGGTACCCAGCATGTTTCTTCTGCAAGTGGAGGAAGAAAGTCGTGTTTCTCATGAAGGGTGAGGAGCTAAAAGTGCTGAAAAAGCCCCCCACTGTGTGTTTAATGGGGGAGGGTGAGCTTTGAAGCCAGCATGTGGTGACAGCATCTTCACTCAGGCCTATAAAACCTCTGCAGGCAGATATCACTGCGACTCAGACCACAACACAAAGACAAGACACGCCCCTGACATTTAAAGCCCCGCTGCCCCATAAAGAGGCCGATAAAGCACCGAAATACCGAATGTGGGAACGCTCCACTGCACCTCCCCTGCAAGTGTCCCATATCGCATCCACCTTTCATCTAAAAGAACTGCATCACATGGTGCAGGTGAACTCAGTGTGTCAGGTATGAGACACACCTGCTCAGGTGTTTCCATCATCAGTGCTGCGGAAACCCTGACACTTGGTAACAATCAATAATCTGAAAATATGGAATAATAATGCTGAATAAACAGTTAAAATCATTAATAAAGTGTTGGAATATTAAGCTAAAATTATACACAAACTTAAAGCAGTGTGCAAAAGCCTCGGGCCAGCCCTCACTTCTTTATGTTGTGAAGGAGAATGAGAAACATACATGTAAATACAGAATATGAGGCTAAAATGAGCTTTAAAGTGAATCTGCGGTGTGAGCAGTTTCATCCTTCAGCTCAGTGTGAACTGTCTGAGCAGCTCTCTGTCATCTCTGTGAGGATCTTCGGGAACAGTTTTCCAGGCTTCTTGAAGGACATTCAAAGCTCTTCTTTGGGTGTTTCTGCCTTTTGTTGTGTTCTCTGTCAGGATGATCCCAAACTGCTTCAGTGATGCTGAGGTCCAGCTCTGGGGAGGCCCATCCATGACTGATGGTGTTCCACTGTGTGTTTCTATCCAGGTATGCTTTCACTTCACTGGCAATGTGTTTGTGATCATTGTCATGCTGAAACATTAAGGTGCTGATAATTAGATGTTTGCAGATGTTTCTGTAAAGAGGATCAAACTCTGATGGTATTTTACTGAGTTTATGATTCATCATTTGTCAAAAATCTCCAACACTGACTGACATGCAGCTGAAACCATGACAGAGACTCCACCGTGTCTCACAAATGGCTGCAGACTGTCACTGTTGGACCTCCTCCCTGTTCATACTGACCATGATGTCGATCCATCTCTCCATCAGACCTGTTCCTCTGATCTTCAGACCTCAGCCTTTCCTCCTGTTCCCCATCTTTAAAAATGGCTTCCTGGCAGCTGCCCTTCACTGAGACCTTTCTGATGATTCTTCAGTAAACAGCAGAAGATCAGCTGAACGTCCAGATCATCTCTCAGGGCCTGTGCCAGGTCTTTCAGATATTGTTCCTCTGCTGTAGAGTTTTTAGGCCTCACACTTCTTCCGTCCAGTTTCCTCAGATTTTTGAGCACACACTGTACATCTGCTGAGATATGCAGAGTTTTAAGCTAACTGGCCTTTGGGAATCACCTTGTTGAGGCAAAAATACTATTTTCTGTCAAACTGTTTTCCTTGTGTCATAGATTCAGCTAAAATGTGAACAGATGAAGTGTTTGTGTGAGAGGTTGCTGGGAACAAAGAGCTAAAAAATCTCATTTAAAACTTGCTCTTTCCTCAGTTGTCTGTTATTTTTTGTGCCTTTTTATGTTTAAATGGTTTGTAGGTCAGAGTTCAGAGGTTAACAAACAAAAATGTTCCTGTGAAAATGTTCAGGTACAAGGACTGGACTGAAAATAAGAGAAAAAGCAGTAATAAATTTGGGCCACCCACAGTTCTCCATGACTTTTGCACAATACAGTTAAAGGTATACAGAGATGAAAAGTTTAACATGCAAAAGAGTATAAATTATGAATAAACAGCGAGTGTCACGAGGTCGGTGAGTCGAGATTATTTCAGGAACTTTGAAAGTCAGAACGTGAGAAGTTGATCTTCTCTTACTTCATCTCCTTTCCATAAACATGATGCTCCTGCTCAGGAGTCTTGCCTCAGTGTGATCGGGGAGTGTGGCGTCAGCTGTCAGCAATGCAGTGCGGCGTGATCCCCGCTGGCTCTGCTGGTTTCTCTGAGCGGGCGGAGCTGGTGGTGGAGCGCTGACAGCGATGCGACAGGCTGTGGGACTCCCTGGGGAGCTGTGAGCTCTCCTCTGCTGCAGCACAGAAAGGACTTGTCTCTGCTAATCGAGGCCTGGTCGGCCTGACAGGTAATGGGGCTGTGGGGGGCGAGGAGGGGGAAGATTGGGCCCTGCTCTGCTGCAGCCTCCAATCTCCTGGCGCTGTCTATGCAGGCTGGCGGTTTAATTCACTGACCATTAGCCGGCAGATTTGTTATTGCTCACTTTTAGAGGCACTGACAGAAGGCATTCGAGCCGGCCGACGGCTCCTCCGCCGGGAATTACAATGAAGGATTTGGCTTCTGCCGCTCTCTTCCCGAATCCTTCCCGTCTGGCTGGAGTGTGGGAAGCCACTGCATCCACCCGCTCACCTCATCATTCAAAGCATCATCCTCCATTCTCCTTGGTGCGTCACATCTGCAGGGGCTGGAAATTAGCGGAGGGCATTCCTAGTCATGGAGCTCCTGATTTGTCAATCACTTTTCAATTAGCAAATGAGCTCCAGCACCACAAAGGTAGCTCCCGGTCACAGCCAGGAAGAGCTGAGCCAGCGGGAACATCCACTTCTTCACAAACAGCAATGAAATTAACTGAATATAACCAAATCACCATTAGCGATCCATCAAACGGTTCAAGTTGCGAAGCGGGGCCTCCAGACGGCCGATAAGTGACTCCATCCTGATTGAGAGGCGAACTAAAGAACGATGAAGCAGCTCAGAGAGGCGGAACGAGAGAGCAGAGCAGCTTTAAACTGTAACTTCATACAAGTCCAGGTGAGAGGTGGATGTTAAAGATGAACTGCCAAATGGTTTCCCGATGACTAAACCTTGTTTAAAGGTGGAAGTAAATCAGCTAAAAGGAAGTCACCGTTTTCACCTGTTCACCACTCAAACTACACCACCTGAACAAAAAACTGAACTCTTCATAGAAAGTGTTCAGTCTACTCAGCAGCTGCTTATTTAGATAGAACCTTTCTTATAAAAATCTAACAATCAGACGATTTTAACAGAGACAGAAACAAATTACTCCATAACTGAAGCAGAAAACAGAGACTGAACTTTTAGGAAACCAGAGTCACGTGTTTTTGTTCTGACGCGGGCTTTGTTATTGGTTTAGGCAGTGTTGGCTTGTCATGGATGGGGAATTGGATGAATAGATGAATTGGTAGACGGATGGATGAATGGATGGATGAATGAATTGGTGGGTGGATGGAGTATAGATGATATTTCTGCTGAGACCGACTGCAAGGACTGATTGTGCAGACTTCCTGTCTGGTTTCAGTTTCAGGTAGAAATAATCAATAATCAGTGACGAGCATCTGATCGAAGCTCCTCTGGTGGATGTTTGATCTCCTCCACGGGTGGGAATGGGAAATGAAGTGATCCGTTTCTCCTCCTCCCTCCTCTGTCAGCAGCGTTGACCTTCTCTCCCTCACCCTGACAGAGCCTGCTAAAGGACGTCCTGATTGGCTGATGCTGCACTTCCTGCCTGCCGTCAGTGCGCCTGTCGCTGCCAAGGTGTGAGAGGTCCGGGCCGTCGCGTGGAGCGTTTGATGAAGCAGAGGAATCGATGGAGTGAGGAATGATGAAGAAATGAGAGGCGGAGACAGACAGACCGCAAAAACGAGCGTGTCACATTCGTGAGCAGAGGTGGAGCGGGGTGGGGGGAGGTTCAAAATGCACAGAGAGGAGGGGGAGGGAGGTCATTGATAACTTAGATGAAGCTGCATCTGTAGCTTCGTGCATCACATCACAGCTGGCTTCATTATTCTGAAGTTTGGAGTAAATTGCGAGATTTAATGAGGAGGTTTAATTAATGAAGTTATTCCAGGGCGAGCCTCGTGTCCCTCTAATTCGCCTGTTTGCGAGGAAGCTCCACCTGAGCGCCGAGGGCCTCAAAGAGAGGCCGAACAAAAACAAGCCGACGGGAGATGATGGATGATCGGGTGGAATCCTAAACGGCTCTCTGGTTGGCTGCCAGCCGCTTTGGGTTTATTTGTCTTCATATCGGGCCGAGTCTGTGTTTATGTTCGCTCTCTGGAGAAACCACATGTCCTGAGAAATGACCCGGCCCACCAGAGCGAATACAAATATGAACTCCTGCTCATCTTACCCATTATTTGTCTGAATTTGGGAATAACGCGGGAGCATACGTCACCCCGAGGACCGACAGGTTAAACGAGTTTACGCTGAAACTGAAGCACGAAGCTCTCTAAACACAAATCTATGAAACCTGATGTCTCTGCTCTCAACCCTCCACCTACTCTGATTGCAATTGTTTGGAAGTTAAAATAAGTTCTTTCAGATATGAATGAGTAAGTTTCGATGAGGGGATGTGAATTCAGGCCCAAGCTTTTAAAAAAAAATAAAAACAGGAACATCAATGAGAAACTTAAATGAAGAGTATCAAACTGAGCATAGATTATTTTCGTCTTTCTTTTAAAAACTGTGAGATTAATCAAAGCCTCAGTGCATCCATCCTGTGGACAACATGCTGTCCACGCCAAGCTGTTTGAACGTCTATCCTTCCACCCGATCTCCGGACCATAAACTCTCTTTCTTTTTTTAAATCATATCTCTAAATCCATCCGTTTAGAATTGCTATCCTTCATCATAACACAGTCTTAGTCTACTACTATCTTGATCAGTTTTATTGTTTTGTGGTTTCATATTCATGTAGATTCTTTTAATTTGGTGTACTAATGTAAGGTGAGGGATGAGTGAACTTGGAGTGCCTGTAACTCTAAAAATATTCAAAGAATGAAGGTAAAATTCTACAAAGGGTACTGATTTTTCTAAAAGTGAAGATGAACCAGAGATGGTGTCAAAATGAATCAATGGATGGATGATTTGACGGTTGGTTGGATGGATGAATGGATGGTTGGATGGATGCCTATGTGTGGAGTTCAGAATTAGGCCTCCTCCATTTCCAGGTGCATTGATTTATTTCCCATCATTAATGAACTTTGCTGCAGCTCCACCTGTCAGGCTTGGCCCAAGCGGGTCAATAACAAGAAGAAACTTGATGCTTAAGTGATTGTGCGGCGTTGACCATTCGATATATCCGGACAAATGTCAGCTGCTTGTAATATGTTGATTGTGCAGGCCTGATCTGCATAGGCACTACGTTGAGCCGGGTCGCGGGAAATTCTTGCCATAAATATTTCATGCAGAGGTGACACTGCCTGAATAAAGCGACACAGGAGGGACTCTATGGGCCGAATCGATGAAGCTGCTTTTAAAGGGAGACAGAGATTTCAGATCTGCCACAAACACGCTTTACACCGTGACGGCCCACACGCCAGCGTTTAACAGAGGGAATAGGCTGACATGGTGTTTGCAGGCTCTGCAGTGATGTGTGAGCGGCGTGCAGGGAGGTGGGGGTCGGGCGGTGTGTAAACACTTAAGGTGACTAAACTGCTGGCTCGAGTTTTCTGGCCCGAAGCAGAAATCAGTGCGATGGATCGGACGGGAGAGATTTAGTTGCAGGTGGCAGAGGTCGGTGGATTGTGTATTCTGTGCAGTCAATAATAAAGTTAGGACTTATGCCTGCGGAAAGTTAATGAGCGATCACAAGGACCTTGGAAAGTCATTTGCATCTGGGCACGAGCTCCTCACTTTGGCTGGGAGAGGTTCCCCAGGGACATGTGGGAGGTGTGAAAGGCACCACCGCACTCATAACAATCAGACTTCAGCACCACCACGACTGAAGGTGGCGCTACGAAACATAGAGGGTCATTTTTACAAAGCTGTATAAAGACTGCAGGAGGCTGGAAAACACTGACAGGTACAGTCAGTAACTAATAGAGCCAGGAGGAGGAGGAAGAGGAGAAACAGGAAGAGGTAAAACTTCAAGACAGCTTCGGAAATTAAAATTTTTACTGCCGGTAACCAAGCGACGCAAAAGTCTGGATTTGCTCCCGGCCACGTGGCAGTAGCCACGTCATCACCTTGGTAGCCAGCCCTGGGCCTCGTTCCCCCTCCCCCAAGGGCCCCGCCAGCTTCCAGACCGCCACAGTGCCCAGTTGCCGAGGGACCCAATGAGAGTGAAGCGGCTCCATATGGAAGCGATTCATTCAAGGTGGTGACGTGCTCACTCTTTGATGTGGATACAGAAGATGGTCCACCTCATCTGCTGCTCAGCATCATTTCACCCACCACTCGCCACGCCATTGCTTCGTTTATGCTGGATGTAAAAGCTGTAATTAACACCTTTATTAACGCTAACACATCACACTCTGTATGAAAGACGGTTGCGGGATTAATGAAAATCCTGTGCAATCAGGACACTTTTTAGCTCGTTGCTTCACCCTGACTTATAATCCTTTTATATTTGCCCACTGTTTTCTTTGGCTTTGACACATTTGTTGTCCTGAAATCTAGAAATTTACTTGACTTCATAATTAATCAGCAAAAACGTTCAAAAAAACATGGCTGCCTGAATGTTTGTTTTATATTAACATTATATTATCAACATATGATAACAGATTATTATGGAATAAATACACACAGCCACCCCTGAAAATCTGATTGAAACACTGAAGCAGAACATCCTTGATCTGAAGTTTCACATCCACTCGTTTGTTTTCCATAAGTTGGATGAGCAGTTAGGAAAATGGATTTGTGCCCTGTGAAGTGTTGCAGGTATATCACCCACATGCCAAACTTTATGTACAAGTCCATAAACGGTTATGTGTGCAGCTGTAAATGTTAATAAGCAGGAAAAACGTCTCTTGGTCCAGATGTCCTGAAGCTCTCTCACACAACATAAAACAGTTCGGTGATGAATTAAAGTCCTGATGAAGCAGGATTTCCTCACAATCTGGCAACCCAAATGTTTTTATCCATTAATGATAAGCGATCTATAAAGCATTACCAGTGATTTATTCACTGTTGATAAAACCATTAAGTTCAGCTTGTTAACGTGCTGTAAACTGACTCTGAGGGATTGTTCAAACAACAGAAATATAAACAAGTAAAAACTATGTGAGATGCTGCTCAGACCTCTGTGTGAGCACAATACTCACAGCCTCATGAACGAATCAGGATGGGAGACTGAGTGATGATCTGCTAAAAGTGTTTGAATCAAGTTGAGCTTCACCTCTCACCTGAAAACTTTCTTTGGGTCTAAGAGCTGACCAGTCTCAGGTGTTTAACCTTTAGTGTGGCCGTCACCTTGGTACCTCCACACTGGAGAGCCAGAAGGACAGGAAAGGACTGAGCTGTGCACCTGAAATTAAAGGAGATGGTTTGTGTGAGGAGTAAAGAGGCCATCTATCTATATCACTGTGAGCAACAGGAGGACGGTGATGGCCTCCGGCTTTTCACCCCTGAGGCTGGGTTTGTGTTTCCTCCTGGTCTAAAACCAGGGTTGTTTCACAAATAAGGTCAGTGTGTTAACCACTACACCAGACTTCATGCATAAAAAGCTGAAATATACACATTAGAACAAAAAGCTAAAAGTTAACCCGTTGATCTTGAACGGGAAAGTTTTCCACAGTAACTGCTCGTCTTGTTAAATTGTTAATCACTGTGATTAATAACGTTTTTGTAAAGCTAAGTTCAGTCTCGCACCCAGAACTGATCACTGCCAGACCTGCTGAACCATAAATTACTTCAACAGAAGCTAAAAGATCTGAAACAGGAGGACATCACGCCACGATCTAAAGAACCAGCTGAGAAACAGAGTCAGGGACAGAGACTTCTGGGAAATATTCTGTGGACTGACGAGACAGAAACTGAACTTTCTGGAAGGTTTGAGCCCCGTTACATCTGCATCAGACTAACAGCGTTTCATAAAGAGAATATCAGAGCAGCACCCAGACATGGTTGTAGTGTGATGGTCTGGGTTGCTCTGCTGCTTTAGGAGGATGTCCACCCATCAGGTCATGTCCTGAAGCTCAAGAGCACTCAGGCAGCAGGACAATGACCCCAAACACAGCAGAGATCCACGGGTGAGAGAACAAGCTCCATACGGAGGCGTGGAAGCTGCTGTAAAACAGCTGAGGGACCTTTGAAATGATGGTTTTGACTTCAGTGACATCCGGTAAGGTCACGGCTGTAAAATGCTCTGACGGCTCATTTCTATCCATAAAAACGGAGGCGGTGTGCGAGCTACAGGAGGGTGGAGCCTGCTTTTATTTCACCTCTGGATGTGACAGACGCGATCAGCATAAATGCTTTTTAAGTTACAGGTGAATTAACTGCAGAATCTTAATGCTGATAAAAAAATCCAAATAAATCTGCAGTTATGAATGTATTTAAATGGTCCCATCTGTTTTCCTGCTGAGCCCTCTGAGGTGCAGAGCTGAAGCGAACAGTCGGAGCAGGCGGAGGGGAAAAATACATTTCATTACTTTGCTTTGTGGCATTTTTTCCACGTCATTACAAAGCAGTAATCGGCAATCACAGGGAGAAACAGATTGCTCCGCTACTCGCATCCAACAGGCCTCATTTTAATGTGCCACCATTACGCGACTCACTGCTTTGTTACAGTCGAGTATGAGCGCCTCCCTGTTTTTATGAATCTGTATAGAGAGAGTAGACGTTACTTGGATCTGACACGAGACAAATGTTTCATTCAAATGTTGCTTTCGCATATTGTGGAGGAAGTAATGAATTCCTGTGCGGCGGCGGGCCCGGTTCACCGTGTCAATCCTGAGCACGCCGCGGGCACAGCTCCACAGCAGCAAAATTAAATTTAATGTTCCATTCGCTGCGGGAAAGGTGCATAAATCAAAGCTTTTGATTTGCATGGACTGTGGCGAGCCACCTCATCCCATGCAAAAATAAACCAGGACAGAATATGATGTCACGGCAAAAACAATGTAATCTCAGAGCCACTAATAAAAACAAGCAACAGGCGGGGCCGTTTAATTCAGACCGCTGCTCTCATGTCAAGTTTATTATTAAAAACATGGCTCCCGCCTGCCCTCTGCTTTCATTTAAAGGAGGAAAACGGCAGCTGCTTGAAAAGTTTAATTTTGCTGCCCTGAAGAAAGAAAAATGAAAGTTTCAACCTTTCAATCATCAAAATAACAGAAAGGAGATGGTTCAATAAGAGCATTTCAAAATAAAAGCCTACAGTCGAATTATCATCTACTGATTATTTTCATTATTGGTTAATATTCACAGTTAGTGTTGGAATAATGAAATAATAGTTGAAATTCTCAGATAATTATATGTAAGTGTTAGATATTAATTCAAATTGTGGAATACCAGATTAACCCATACGGAAAAGAAATAGTAAAAACTTATATGTGATTTACTCATGAAAGTGGCCACTTTCACATTACTTTCATATATTGTTTTAGTAAGTATCCAAAACATACAAGTTTCATTATATAATTTTTCAAGGGATCTTATATCTGTTTTCACTCTTGTATGCTTTTCATACAAGTTTCACACAAGACAGATACAAACTTTATAAGATTTATATATATCTTTTCCATATGGGAACTCTTTGCTAAAAGTTGAATAAACCAATAAAACATATGCCACTTTTGGCAAATTATTAATTGCTGGACAGCAAGCTACAAAATAATACTGATTACCCAAAATTATGAACAAACAAACGTTTAACCAAACAGAAAAACACAGCTGGCAGATGGTACAAAGTGATTCAGACCTCAACAAAGTAAAGTTTCCTCAGTCCCTCATTCTGTGCTATGACACATGTTTCTCTCATAGCATTACTAAAGGGAAGCATGTAATGCAAAAACTACACATACATCTATACCACATTGTGGATGATATCCAATTATATTTATCTAAAAATCTGCATTAGGAGCAGCATGGAGTCACGTAGAGGAGTTTCACCCTGGAGACTCGGGTTTGTTTTTGTTCACTCTCTTAGGTTTTACTTGGTTGTTAGATTTAAGGACTGAAAACTATTTAGGAGCAGTTCCTGATTAGCACTGAAATAGACCGCTCAACGGAGCTAACAAAAATAATGTTATGACTAAATCTAAAAATCTTTCATTTCCAGTTTGCTGTCCTGCCAAACTTATTCTCATCACAGATCATGAAATAATGTCAGAACCAGCCAGAAGACGGTGGTTCACCTCCTGTTTGGACCTTTGTGTTTTCTTGGTATGGATTCAGTTTAAGTGGACAATCATGGAATAAAATGCAGAGAAAACTTTAATTCATACTCAAACATAACTGAGCTATAACAAGCTTTGATCTTCATGTATTGAAATTACACTCATCGTGGGATTACGACTGTCATTTTCTAACAGATATAATCAGATGATATTTTTACCACGTTTCTGTAAGTACGCACAGACGGATGAATCCAGCGATTATCAGGCTGATCTTTGATGTTTCCATTCCTGTAAACTAATGTCGAATGGCCCTGCATGCCCTCACCAAATTACACACACACACACACACACACACACACACACACACACACACACACACACACACACACACACACGTCCGAAGGCCCATTAGGAATCAGCCCTGATCAATACCCAGTGAATTAGAGTGCTACTGATCTGATTAACTCCCCATTATTTTCTAGCAGGCGTATTCAGGATGCATGATGAGGAAATATCCCACTTTCTTTTTCTTTAAATGAAACACACTTTGTGGCCCACGCTCACTTTATGTCCGATTCATCTTCCCTGATGGCAAGGCGAAACGAGGGTTCAAGACGACGTGTTCCTCCTTTAAGGGTTTTACAAGTTTCCTCTAACAGCGTGTACGAACACTCCGATGTGGATGGATGAAGAGCGGCTGATGGCTGATTCTCAGACTCTAATTAAGGATGCAGATGTCTGACTTGCAGCAATGCAGTGAAATGCCACGCGGTGGATTTGTTTTGCCAAAGGAATGTGCAAGATGACTAATAATAAGAATTATTGCTTTCTGAGATCAGAGTATTAGGAAACATCTATTTTATCCGACTGTTTCAGATACTTGTTCTTGATTACAGTCTTTTTGAATATGAAGAGGCCAAACTCACAATTTAAAAACTTTTTCAGAGATTCTTTGTCTAATTTGAATGAAAAATAAGTATTTTCTAAACAAAAAGCAACAGAAAAAAAATTTGTAGTTTAACATGTATTATGACAGTGTATGGATACCCAAAGCCCTCTGAAGTTAGTACTATTTATCACACAGGTTTCTTAGAGCCACAGTTGGGAGTTAAATAGGTTAGACGTAGCAAAATCTTTCAAAAAGGACGTGTTCATCTTCAAACTGACTTTGATTTTTCAGATGACTAATGAGTAGGGATGGGTACGGTTCTGACATAAACGGTAGTAACCAGACCGAAAAGCAGCGCACATTTCGGTGCCTTATTTCGGTGCTTTTTTTTCCTGAGCTGTGATACACTTCTAGCCAATCATTTTACATTTCCGAGGATAGTAGGCGGGCCCAGGTACGTACGTTCTTTTAGAGCAGAGCTACAGATTAAAAATGCCCAAGGCGAAGCGGTCAAAGTCTGGCTGTACTTCACAGCAAAATATGCAAACTCAGCAGCCTGCAATAAGTGCTTTAAGCTGATACTGTGATACTGTCAAAGGAGGTAACACCTCAAATCCGATGAAACACCTGGCGACGCATAGCGTTTTTTTAAAAGCCGAGAAATGCGCCGTATTTGATAGCTTGCTGCGAGACCTCACGCCGTGCACATCTACTGCGGGTGGGTTGCCTGTTATCGGACCCCGGAGTTAGCAACATCCCCCAAAAACACGAAGAGGAGAGTCCTGGCCCCTAGCCCTGCCAGTGTAGCAGAAATGATGAGGATGATGATGGCAGCAGCAGTCATTCTTCTCTGCGTGAGTAGCTTAATGTTGTTCGTGTGTAATTTACGTTGAGTAGGCTAACCACGTTATTACATTAATGCAGGTAAGGTGAACTAGCAAACACCATCATAGCTACATGCGGCTGTCCTCTTGTTTGATGGCAGATACTCCCTTCACCCTGGCCAAAAAGGCTAAAATGACCAAAGAAAAAGTGGAAAACAGCTAAACATGAGAGGTTTTTGGACAAAGTTTGTGTTTTTTTCCCCATTGTTTAAGCACTGCTTCCAGCCAAGAGTGATACCATATATGCCCTATAGCTGCAGAAAAGGCTAACATTGTTATCTTTTTACAAAAAAACAGTTAAACATGAGAGGTTTAGGACAAAGTTTGTGTTTTTTCCATTGTTTAAGCACTGCTTCCAGCCAAGAGTGATACCATATATGCCCCATAGCTGCAGAAAAGGCTAACATTGTTACCTTTTTACAAAAAAACCAGCTGAACATGAGAGGTTTTTGGACCAATTTTGTGTTCTCCATTCTTTAAGCACCGGTTTGAGCACCGTTTGAGCACCGGCACGTTTCAAAAGTACCGATTTGGCACCGGTATCGGATAAAACCTAAATGATACCCATCCCTACTAATGAGGGAATATTTATAGACTTTCTTTATCTTATTAGAGTTAGACACTTAGATTGTAGGTTAGACTTAAGATAAGATTACAGTTTGCGTTAAAAATGATAAATTTACTCGATTGTCAAACACTTTCCCTTCCTGGAGTGTCAAATAATGCACTTTTGGCAGATCGCGTGGAGATGAGAGGAGTGTGGACCCAAGAGCAGGCACTGACGACTGACTTACTGAGTGAGAGCTTAATTTACAGTGGGAGGCGACATACAGCAGAGAATGGCAGTAACTTAAACTAAACTGAACTGGGAACGCTAACAAGAAACATATAACCAGAGACGAAGAACTAGGAAAAACCTGCAACGCAGCGGGAACAACAACAGGGGAATGCAGATGAAACACGGGAGATTTCAAGTAGGTGAACCAGCGACAAGCAGAGGAAAACACAGGGCCTAAATACACAGGCAGGACAAGGAGAGGATGGGGAATGGGTGGGAACACACCTGGGACAAATCAGACATCACAAGAAAAAGGAAGCAAAGCAGAATACACTGACATAAGATAAGGACTATCAAAGTAAAACAGGAAGCACGAGACATTCGCAAAGACGCAGGATCAGAGACACGGATTTGACACTGTCAGTGCGCCCCAGGGCAGCTGTGGCTACAATGTAGCTTGCCATCACCAGTGTGTGAATGTGTGTGTGTGTGGGTGAATGACTGAATGTAGTGTAAAGCGCTTTGGGGTCCTTAGGGACTGAGTAAAGCGCTATACAAATACAGGCCATTTACCATTTACTGAGACATGACTGACTGGATATGCAACATGGAACAAGGTGACCAAAACTGTCTCACTGTCACACATAAGCTGTTGGCCAACAGCAGACTGCAGTCCTGTTTTAAAGACCTGGAGCCATTTTTAAATTTCACTTCCTCTTACTGGTTTGGTCACCAAAGACTTCGTATTTAGTAGTGATGGGATTTCCGGCTCTTTTTAGAGAACCGGCTCTTTCGGCTCGGCTCACTAAAAAGAGCCCGAACTGGCTCTTCAGGTTGTTTTGTTGCTTTAAATAATTTATTATTAACAACAATATAAAATTTTGCACAAAAGGAATTACTAATGTAAAAAAATGTGGTTTTATTTATATATGTTTATATAGAAATATATGCGGTGGCCCCTTGAGACAAAGAACGTACAAACTTGGTACTTGCTGGCTTGTGTAGCCACTAGGTAACAAAAGCTCAACACTGCGCCCAGCATCCTGGAGCACTTCTGTTGTCTTTTGTACGTGTTTCGGAGTTTTTACGTGTTTTGGAGTTTGTATGTGCTTTGTCTGTAGGGGCCACTGTAAATATACTTTTATTTATTCACTCCACAAATAAATCATATAATACAAAAACCAACTATTCACAGTTCAACTTTTAACTATTTAAATTTTCAGCTTTTTCCTTTTAAACAAATTTAAAGTGAAACAACACAAAACACTGCAAACCACAACACAATTAAATATAAATTATAATATGAAAACAAAAAGAAGATGCATATTCTCTGTCATATGGACCTACATGAATAAACTTTCTGTATCCTTTATCATCTGCAACTGAAAATAGTTGTGGATAATTACTATACCTTTCTAATGTGACATTGTTGTCCCTGGCTCTCTTTCTCTCTCTCTCCCTCCCACTTTGTTCCTGTGCTACTGAGTGTAACTTCCGCCCCTCCCCCCTCTTCCCAGTGCAAAGCACAAGGCTCACGTGCGGAGTGAAGAGAAAAAAGTGCGAGAGAGAGGGTGAGAGAAAGAAAAAAAACACGGCTCGCGATAAGGAGCCGGCTCGCGCCGTTCACTTCAAAGACCCGGCTCTAAGAGCCGCTTCGTTCGCGACCGACACATCACTAGTATTTAGAGTTAGTCTTTGAAAACCACTCATTATAAAATGACTCTGGATTAGCTGCTAAGTATAAGCCAAAACCCCACTAGATTAGACCTAGTGCCTTTTTTTGTTTTTTTTTCTTTCCTTTTTTTTCTTGCCCGTCGCCCGTTTGGTTCTTTTGCCATCAGAATTGTTGTCTAAAGGCAAAGAAAGATGCCCAACGGATTTACTTTACCAAATGGTCTATTTGATTCACCTTTGCTTTTATTGTTTATTTTAATTTATTTTCACTTGCTACACACGGGACAGACATGACTGGGGAAAAGAAAAGGGAGAAAGAAAGAGGGAAAGAAAAACAGCGGGGAAGAGGAACGGTGATAAAGGGCAAAAAACAAAAACCAACAAGACAAACAGACAAAAAATACATATATCAATCACCTGGATCACCTGTTGAGAAAGAAAAAAGGGAAAACAAGCAAAAAAAAGAGAGCAATATACTAAACAACATCATCGCCAATGTTCCCTCTAAGCTGCGCACGTGCGCAATTGTACACTGCTGGCACGTCTCTGCGCAGAAAAAATCTGCGTTGCGCAGAAAAAAAAAACTAACCTGAATTGAAATTAAAGTAGATACGTTAACAATTCTGGCAATTCTGGCAGTGTTAGTCAGTAAGTGACTGGCTGCTCCAGTATGGGAATGATGCCACCTTATCCCATAGTCCAGCCAATCACGCGATTCACATTTGTATATATACGCAGCTAATCAGCGTCGTTGACAGGCTATGACAGCGTGCTTATGTGCCGACGCCGGTGTTTTAGCTAGCAAAGCGGCTGATGTGGAGTGAAGCCACATTAATGACAACGTGTACAACCATTGGAGATGTGAGCAGGACAGACGGAACAATTGACGGAAAAAGTGTGGACTTTATACCAGTTTTTAAATTGTGTTGATAGGCCACGTAAAACCAGAGTTGTGATAAAAATATCTGCAATGTTTGGTTTTCTTCCTGAATACTGTCGTTGTTTATATTTACTGCGGGGAGAAACGGTAAAAACTGCGTTTTATAAGGAAAACACTCGAAAGCCTGGGAGCAAAAACAAAACCAAAAAACCCCGCCCTTTCCTATTGGTCGAAAAATGTACCATGTCGACCAATCAAAGCATGGCTTTTAGTTGTTTAGGGAGGGGGAAGTTTTATGAGCGATGGCGGTGTTTTGACATGTGAGAGATTTGCGACGTTTAGCGCTAATCTTGCGTAGTTAGTGTGTTTTGTTGTGTAGTTAGTGTGTAGTGTAGTCAATAGTTTTGTTGTGTGTGTCAGAACAATGAGGCGACTGCTGAATGTTACAGGTGTTACAGGAGTGATACATCTCCTGTTGCCAGGCCTGCAGGTATCAGGCTGTTGTTCTCCTTTATCTCATAGTGGACAGAAATGATTTTTTGGAGTGGCACAAATAATTTGTGTGGCATCAAATTTGATGCAGAACAGCTGATTGTTCTGTAAATAGTTTGAAATGTTTATTTAAAAAACGCCTTGGCTGCATTTTTAGGTAAACAGCTGCAAAAAACTTTGTTGTTTACAAAATTCAGTAACTTTTTTGAAGAAGTAACTATATAATTAATTGCCCAGCACTGGTCATTATATACTGTATTTTACAGACAGAGTTACAGGACTCTCTCCCAGACCACAGACTCATAATACAAGTCAGAGCTTTATTTGTGTTTTCAAAATTGGAGTTCAAGTTATTTTTACTTCCAATAGTGTTAACATGCTACACAGGTCATGAACAAGATTTTTATAAAATTTTCATTGTAAGTGGGCTAAAGCAGTTAATTAAAAGTAGTCTAACATAAATGTAAATGCTGTAATTTGATTATTTTAATAAACCATGTAACTTGGATGGATTCGATCCTGGCGTGACCACAGTGCACACGTCTGCTGTTGCTCACAGTGGTCCAAGGGGCCGCTCAAGGAGTTTTTGTGTTCGCTCAGACACGTGAAAAATTAGAGGGAACATTGATCATCGCGATAATCTATGTGAATATAACAGTAAATACTAAATATTGAATATTATTGTGCAGCACGTAGGATTGACAGCGCACAGTGTGCTTTGAGGTAGGAGCCAAAAAGGGTGTAGTTTGTGTGTGTGTGTACACCTGTGAGCATGAACGCGCTTGTATTTAAAAGGTTCCTTCATGTAATGATCTGCTAGAGGGTGTGGAGGGCCATAGCCCCGTCCTCCAAGGCATGAAGCAGGTATGGAGGAGATCCAGGCTCCAGACATCCAGAGGCCCCCAGAGCACAAGAGACCAAGGAAGACCAACGGAGGGGCAAAAAAAAAGAAAACTACTTGATTTGGTTTCACTGCCACAAACTAGTCAATTAAAATTAGCTGCTAATAGGTTAAGTCTAGTCACTAAAACTACTTAGAGTACCTAAGCCTAAGTAGCTTGGTTAGTTTTAGTGACCAAAAACTAGTCAGCAGGATTTAGACACCATAAAACTATGAAGCTAGTTAGAATTAGCCACTATAAATGACTACAGATACCAGTCAAAATTCCAGCTCAGTAATGCTGTAACCAGGTGTGCCATACACATCTGTGGGAGCCCCTCCAAGAACACGTCTCTGTACATTCCAATGCATTCTGCTCTGTGGGCTGTAGAAGCTGTTACCTGCAGAAAAGGAGAAACGTTGATCTGATCTGCAGGTTTACATCGTTCTCTGTGATTTGAACCTGCAGTCATGGCTCTGCAAACGAAGCCCCACCTCCGGTCCTGAATCCTGAACTCTGCTCCTCGCAGAGGATTCCGGGGCAGATGCAGGTTATTGAAATGAAATGGATCTGCTCTAAATCTGCTTTTCTTCCCCTGCTGCTCTAAGAGCGCTGAGGAAGAGGAGCTGAGGAAGACGAGAAGCGTGGGGAGAAGCCAAGTCCTCCCGAGGCATGATGGGATTAGTGGCGGGGGGCTATAGAGCGATTGCGGCGGCCCTGGATGGAGAGGTTCAGGTGTAGTGCTCACCCCTGTAGTTAAAGAGATTATAAACAATGAAGATAATCTAAAGAAAAGTTCCTGCACTCCACACACGCCGTGAAAACTCGGATGCTCCTCCAACAAATTCCCAGAAAAGGCTTTTTATTGTATAAGTGTGGCGCGGCAGGCAGGCCGTACAGGTGGCCGCGTGCTCGCCCTGTGATCCCGGCAGCTCCACTCGCCTCCACAAACCTAATAACACACACAGGAGGGATGACAGGCTTTTATATTAAAAGCCATATATTCTGATTAATTCCTCTCTTTGTGAACGCCACGCTTTGAGAACGAGGAGCAGAGAGGAGCTCAGCAAAGGCTTCACTGCTGCTTCATCTCATCAAAAACGCGGATGTTTTTCATCAAACCAACCACTCTGCAAACTACACATGATGAGGACTTCCTGTTGGTTTACAGTTGCCACGGCGACCACAGCATATGAAACCTGATAAAGACAGTCTTTCATTAAAGGTCACTGACCGAAGGTCACGTTACAAAGTCAGAAAACCAAATCATCCAAATCAACTCAAACACTGACAGATAAAGCAACACAGCAACTAAAGCTACCATCCATTACATCCAGCTTCGGCAATTAAACTAGTGGCAATGATTGCCAAACCCAGCTAATGCAACCAAAGAAATCCACCAATAACCACTAATACTGATGCAAGACCAACAACTAGCAACACTAGCCGCTGCAACTAAATACATGCCTGTAAAAAACCACGACTGCAATGAAGCGTGGCAACTCCTGAAAGTCACACCTGCAACTACGACCAACAGGTCCAGCTAACTCAAGTACACCACCCACTGCATCCACTGCAACGAAATATGAGCTGTGCGCCATGACAAGTAAAACTAGAACAGCTACTGCAGCTCCAACAATCACTCATTACCACACTTACAGCAACAGTTTCTCCTATTGAACCAGGTACCGCAACTTAAATACACCACCCATTACCTCTACAGTAACTATATGACTTCTGCAACTACCTGCAACCAAATAAACTGCATGAGCAACATGAATCTTTGGCATGTGAAAGATCAGCATTGGGCTGTCTGCTGTTAGTGGATCACAGACAAACTGAAACGGCTGTATTGCTCGACAGCGCAGAAGCTGCGAGGACAGTCTGAACTCTCTGGGTTTACGTGTGGTATGTAATGAGAGGGATTAATATTCAGGGCTCAGCTCAGGTTGCATTTCATTATGAGCTGATGTGAAAAATCAGAAACACTCTCAGGGTTTTTGTGTCCACATAAAGTCTGCAGCTGCTTCTTTCACCTCCAGCTTCACACGATTAATGGATCATTTCGGTGGTCTCGCTGCTTAATTTGGACCATTTATGTTTCAGAGCAGCGACATGTTTCCCGATTATGAGGGATGCTGTGAAGGCAGCAACTTTTGAGCATCATGAAAAGAGCGAACCATCTGTGATATTCCCCACGCTGCAGAAAATAACTGTTAACGTCCATATGTCTGCACACAGAGGGGAGGCTGCTGTGCAGAGAGAGTGGAGACTTTAGCGAATCACAGACAGTGTAAAAGATCCTCATGGCCATCGTGATGTCACACGCTGGTTTATGAAGTCCCACGGTGAGCTTTTTCAACGTTGCCACCTTGGTGATTGGAAACCACACATGCTGGTTGACGAGTCATTCGCCACTGACCATAACCTATTTCATCCTCCTGACTATGAAAATAATCAGAAATAAACTTATCATCATTTTTATTCATTATGAGCTGAAACTGGTGAGTGAGGCCATAATAGGATCAGGAGACTATTCACTGAGGTCACAGGAAGAGGGAGCAGAGGGTTGTCCTTTCATCAACTTATATATATTTATATAACATTTAGGACATGTGACGTTAATGATGACGATGCAGGGTCTAGTGAATAAGACCCAGACATGCAGAGCTAGAGACCGCTCTGCAACCATCTGGCAACAACCGTCGTGGGTTACAAATTTTAATTTCCCTGATTTGTTCCAAGTGTTGCTGGAGGATGATGGCAGCCTCTGGGAAAATGATTACTAAAGTGTTAGCCACTCAGGTGTAACTCACACTTTAGGTGATAGCAGTAATGTGACAGGAAAAACTCAATTTATGCTCCTGTCTCAACTGCTGTCAGATATGGTTACAGAACAATAACAATAATCCAGCTGTGGCTTGAGTCCTTGAATGAACTTTGAGGTTTTTCCACATTTTTTTTGCATCAAATCTTGGACTTTTGGGCTTCATTGGTGCGGGTCAGTTCTGCACCTACCTTACTTATGGATGATTTATAGAAGGATTTATTTCGGATAACTTTGCGACCTTCGTTACCAGCCTCCAGGTACCGGCTTACAAAAGGCTTCCAGAGACTCATATCTGAAGACTTCGGAGAGCATCTCCGAAGGACTCCATAAAAATCCCCAAATATTCACTTTATCTAAGAAAAGCAGCTGATAGTCTGTAGATGATTATAAGTAAAATAAAATCTATTGCATCTTGTGATCAAATTAAACAGCTTTTAACTAAATTCTGCTTTTAGCATGAAGGTCATTGTTGAGTTTTTGTTGTGCGTGAGGCTGAGCTCTGCAGAGACAGGAGGAGGAGGAGGTGGTGGTGGGGGAGGAAGGCTGTGAGAAAAACACACAAGCTCATACACCAGCGATTCAAATCAATTTCAAAGCAGAGCCGGAAGAAATTTCTGTACCAACGAGCCCGAGGTTCCTCGTTTGGAGAAGAACAAGTTCACAGAAGTAAAACGAGGAGGTGGGGGAGGAAATGAGAAAGAGAGAGGGAGGAAAAAAAACTTCTCTGGATTCCAACTTGCAAATAAAAAAGCAAAGCAATCAATCATGTCGGAGAGCCCTCATTCCTGGCCGCTCCTTCCAGGCAGCGGCAGAATGAAATCGGACAAGACTAGAATATGCAAACTTACTCGCTCTTTCTGGACGGCAGGGAGAGGTGGAGGGGGAGGTGGAGGTCTGCAAAGACAAATGGGCATTCCTGAGGACAGCACACAGGCCTGCTAAAAGTTTACTGTCACAAACACTAATTAATCACCGCAGCAGCCGCTATTAATCATATATTAATGGGATGGTCTCTTTACTTTGGCCCGTCCAGGCCTCCTCGCGGCCTCTGCGGCCCCTCGAAGCATCCAGGACTCAATTAATCTTCTTGCACCTCCGCCTGCTGCAGACAGACACTTCAGTGAAAGCAGGCAAACAGAGAGGATGTTTAAAATGTCCATATTTCAGCGGGGATTTTTGGGGACATTTAATCACCTGTGGGTTAATATCCCTGCAGACCCTCAGATACATCGTACCACCATCCCAACCCTCACAGAAAAGGTGAGAGGGACGACTTGGCAGATCATTTTTGCTGATTTCTTTCTGATTGTTGGAAACACTAATGCTGATTCAGACATGAGGTTTATTTATATAGCCCCACACAATAAATAACAGTTGGCTCAAGGCACTTTGTATTGTAAGGTAAAGACCTACACAGACAAACCTGGACAATCACATGAGCCCTTATGAGCAAATGCTTTGGCGACAGTGGGAAGAAAAAACTCTTTCAACAGGAACCTGCAGCAGAACCAGGCCCAGGGAAGGGGGGTCATCTGCGGTGACCAGTTGGGATTCAGGACTACAACCAGAATACAGCTCACTGCAGTCATCTGAGTCAGATCTCAATAGCTTTGAGACAGGTTGCCTACCACCAGGCAGCCTGTGCAATCTGCTCATGTTCAACATTGGTCGTCCAGAAGGGGAGGGTGTTGTTCTTGTCCTTTTCCTGTATAATGTTTCCTGTTTCCAATGTCCTCGGTTTACAGGAGGACGAAGACACAAACACAGACTCTGGATAGAGAATAAAGTGAAAACACATAATTATTGATATTCGTGGAAAAAGTCCAAAACACAAATACCAGGTTCCAAACAGGAAGGCAGGGAAGTGATTAGGAGCAAAAAACAGCTGAGGCCACCGGTGAACACAATCTAGGTAATGGGACAAGGAGAAGATAAAATTAATAATACAAAGCACTACCAAAATAAAACAGGAAGTCACTGAATAATAAATAAACTAACAAATAATGAAATAAATCAAACAGTGAACAAATGTGGACTTTATCCAGCTACAGCACTGACTCTAGGCTGGTGTGACGCTGTGCGATCGTTCCTATGTGTTTGTAATCCACAGTCACATGTCATCCTCACCTGGTTCCTGCACCGCTCCACTCACTGTAACAGAGCACGATGTCAGACGTGTGTTCCTAGCAGTGAACCCCAGGAAGGCGGCCGGTCCAGATGGAGTACCTGGCAAGGTACTAAGAGCATGCGCACACCAGCTCACCCTCATCTTCACCAGACTCTTCAACCTCTCACTGGATCAGGCAGCCATCCCATCCTGTCTAAAATCAGCCACAATCATCCCAGTGCCGAAGAAGTCTCCCATCTCCAGCCTGAATGATTACCGCCCTGTGGCCCTCACACTGGTAATCATGAATTGCTTTGAGAGACTAGTCCTTCAGTACATCAAGGATTACCTCCCCCCAGAATTCGACCCCCACCAGTTTGCATACCGTGCAAACAGATCCACAGAAGACGCCATTGCCACAGCTCTCCACGCTGTGCTGAGTCACCTAGAGCAGCGGCAAAGCTACGTCCGAATGCTCTTTGTGGACTACAGCTCAGCCTTTAATACAATTGTAATGGAGACCAGGGGTTCCATTACCTGGTTGGTATTGTTAATAATAAATTGTTGGATTGGGAATTTAAAATAGGGTAATAAAGAAAACACATTAGTTCTTATGGAGTCTTTTATTAGGTTATTTGACATACGATTAAATTGACAGCTTGTAACGGAAAAGAGACAGTGGGACTGGCCATCCTACCTGTGTCAGAGAAGAGCCAAAGTTAGAGCTGCTTGCAGTTAATCATTTATCAATAACCTATACATATGTGAAATGAGAACTTGTAAAGGTACTCACCGGTCCTGGTTGCTTCTTGCAGGATGTGGAGCAAAAGAGTGAAAGCGGCTCAATCACCTGTTTAAGAGCTCTTGGAGCAGACCAGTGTGCCGGGTTAGGGAGTATGGTTAAAGAGGGATTTAATTTAGATAGAAATGGGTGAAGCTTATGTTATTGGTTTGTTTATAGTATGTGTTAGAAATATGTATATGTTTGTGATGTGCTTTAATGTTATTGTATGTTTGTTTTTGTGGAGGGTTATGTGTTCATTTTGATTAGTTACTTGGGCTATTCCGGATGCTCACCTGAAAAGGTAGAGTATAAAAGGAAGCCATTTTGTTTAGTTGTAGTTAGTGTTTCTGCTGTTATCATGCGCCTTCTTTAATACAGTGCCAATCCATGGATGTCTTTTACTCCAGTCTCGCGTCATATTATTGGACAGAACCTATGACCGCCGGCCAAAACTGACAACAATCATCCCGGACATCCTAATCATCAAACTGGTCACTCTTGGCCTCCCTCCTCTCACATGTGCCTGGATAAAGGATTTCCTCACAAACCGGCCCCAGACTGTAAGACTCGGCCCTCATCTCTCCTCCACTCGCACACTGAGCACCAGCTCCCCACAGGGCTGTGTGCTGAGCCCCCTCCTGTATTCTCTCTACACCCACGACTGCAGTTCGACCCACAACAACACTCTCATCATCAAGTTTGCTGATGACACCACGGTAGTTGGACTCATCTCGAAGGGAGACGAGGCAGAGTACAGAGAGGAAGTCCTGAAGCTGGCAGCATGGTGTTCAGAAAACAACCTGGCACTGAACACTAAGAAAACCAAAGAGCTCATTGTTGACTTCAGGAGACACAGCACCGACTTGGCCCCCCTCTACATCAACGGGGACTGTGTGGAGAGGGTCCACACTTTCCGGTTCCTTGGTGTCCTCATCTCTGCTGACATCTCCTGGACAGGAAACATCTCAGCGGTAATCATGAAGGCCCAACAGTGGCTGCAAGTACAAGCTGAACTCCAACCTGCTGCTGACCTTCTACCGCTCGTCCATTGAGAGCCTGCTAACCTACTGCATCATGGTATGGTACGGCAGCTGCACCAAAGCAGATAGAGTGAGGCTTCAGAGTGTGGTCAAGACAGCACAAAAGATCATCGGCTGCCCTCTCCCCTCCCTGATGGACATTTATTCCTCCCGCTGCCTCAGCAGAGCAGCAAACATTATCAAGGACAGCTCCCACCCTGGCTTCAACATGTTCAGCCTGCTTCCCTCAGGGAAGCGCTACAGGTGCATCAACACAAAAACCCACAGACTCAAAAACAGTTTCTTCCCCAAAGCGATAACCACCCTGAACTCACACATGCACAGATAACACAGCCCCCCACTTCCCACTTCCTCTATGGACCACCACTGTGCAATACCAATTCCATGTGCAATAACTCAACTGTGTATACATAACACTATTTATTACATATTACTTAAGTCTTGTATATTGTACATTTTATATATATATGTTTTTCCCTATGTTAATACTGTCCATATGTACATACCGCTGCAGAACTGTACCCCCCCCCCCCCCCCCCAGCATGTTTACACTGAGTAGGAGATGCTCTGTATCTCATTGTACAACTGTACAGTGACAATAAAGGCATTCTATTCTATTCTAACCAGCAGTAAAAAGACTGTAAATAAATAAATGACTGCACACTTTGTGTCCTGTTGTCCTCACGGTCTGTTATGGAGATACTTTTGCTTTTTTCAACCTTCGTGACTTAGAGGATTACAGATACAGATACAATATGGCGCCAATCAGTGACATCACCAAACAAGCGTGTCCCAGCGTGACACACACTTCGAACACTGGTGGTCTTTGGTCATCAAACTGACCTCAGGTATGCAGTATCAGTACACTCCTCTCAGCTGTTGGGGACAGAGCGGGTTTCATTACATCAGCTTTCCTCTCGCCTCCACCTGTGTGGCGAGCGGACAGGTTGGGGCTTCCCGTGAGCTGCTGCGTGCCACAGTGAGTGTGACCTGTGAGCTTCCTGCACAGAAATGTTTATCGCACGGCGGCATTAATAAACTGCAGGAGTGCATTAAACAGTGCAGGTGTCAGTGCATGCTGATGGAGAGAGCTGCACATCGTCCCCGCTGTATGCAGATCAGCCCGAGGTCAGGCCGCTCGCCGAACTCTGAACTACTGCACTCACATACTAATGTACACACACACACACGCACACACACAGACACACACACACACAGAGCTACTGTATGAAACTGCAAAAACTCCCACTGATACAGATCAGCAGGCCGCTGTAACGCGTCGATAAGTCATTCTTTATATGAGTGGAGGCGAAACGTCACAGAAACATTGTTCCTGTAATCTGAATGTGTTCACGGTGCAGACGATCAAAAATTCATTTTTATCATTTAAATTCAATAAATAGAAATATTAAAGCCTGTTATTGTCCTAAAAGTTTACTATGGCAGCCCAAACACAAAAAATACTTCCTGTAGTAAATTTATATTTTGCTAGCAAGCACGGAGTTGACTAACCAGAACAAAGGGAACTTTAAGGGAGGCGGTGTCTTAACGAAACAGGAGCTAAAGGGGCTCATCACCAACGATGATGACACCGCCTACAGGGATGAGGTCCAGTGACTGTCAGAATGGTGTAACTACAATAACCTCACCCTAAACACCAAGAAAGTGGTCATGGACGTCCGAAAAACAAGAACTGATCCCCCTCCCCTATCCATAAAAGGTGACTATGTGGAGAGGGTGTCCTCCTTTAAGTTCCTCGGCACCCACATATCCGAGGACTTATGCTGGTGCACAAACATATCAGCCCTAGTAAAGAAAGCCCAGCAGCGCCTCCATTTCTTGAGGGTTCTGAGATGGAACAGGCTGCAGACTGAACTCCTAGTGTCCTTCTACCGTGCCACTATCGAGAGTGTGCTGGTGCACGCCATCCCTGTGTGGTACGCTGGTTGCACAACAGCTGACAAGAAGAGATTACAGAGGGTCATCAGAACTGCAGAGAAGGTGATCGGCTGTCCACTCCCCTCCCTGGACTTAATTGCCAGCTCAAGATGTCTCTCCAGAGCCAGGGCAATTATAAAGGACCACCTCCATCCTAACCACCACCTCTTCAACATCCTGTCCTCTGGAAAAAGGCTCAGATCCATCAGGTGCAAAACCAACAGACTAAAGAACAGCTTCTTCCCGTGGGCTGTCAGAACTCTTAATACAAACTAAGAGTGTGTAAAGACTTCCCCAACACATCCACCCTGACACTGCTGTTGATCATCTATGTGCAATATCTCAGTCTTTCCATGTTCTGTGCAATATTTTTGGCTCATGTGCAATTATTTTGGTCCACACCATGTATATAGTTCCACTCACATATGTATACATATACACTGTTTTTTTTAATTTTAATTTTATTCTATTTATTTAATTATTTATTTATTTTCCGCCTTTGTTGTATATTGGTTTCTCTTCTTCTTACTTTAAGCAAGCAAGCAAGCAATTTATTTATATAGCGCTTTCAGATCAGCCACGAGCTGAACACAAAGTGCTGTACACTTGACATGCCAAACATGATACATTGAGCATGTTAAAAAAAATGAGAAAAATAGTAATAATAATATAAGATAAGTAATATATATATAAACACATTTAAAACAATAAAATCAGCACATTAGATTAAAACAATAAAATCAGGGTCAGACTGTGTCATAAGCCAAAGAGTAAAAATGAGTTTTAAGACGTGTTTTAAAAGTGGACAGTGAAGGGGCCTCTCTAATGTGCTGGGAAAGATTGTTCCACAGATTAGGAGCAGCAATAGAGAAGGCCCTGTCCCCTCTGAGCTTCCTCTTGGACCTGGGTACCTCCAGGAGCAGCTTGTCAGCTGACCTGAGAGACCTGGGGGGTGAGTAAGGATGCAGAAGCTCAGAGAGGTAAGTTGGGGCAAGACCATTTAAACATTTAAACACAAACATGAGAATTTTAAAGTGAACTCTAAGATATACAGGCAGCCAATGGAGTGAAGCCAGGACGGGAGTTATGTGCTCTCTTTTACGAGTTCTGGTTAAAAGTCGTGCAGCAGAATTTTGGACCAGCTGCAGACGAGAGAGAAGATGCTGACTAACTCCACAATATAGTGCATTACAGTAATCTAAACGACATGAAATAAAAGCATGGATTACCGTTTCAAGATGCGGCTGAGATAAAATAGGTCTTATCTTTGCCAAGCGCCTTAGATGATAAAAACTGGACTTGACAGTACCCCTAATTTGACTATCTAATTTAAAATCACTGTCCATCTTAAAACCCAGGTTTGTAACAACAGATTTAAAATACTCTGCCAGGGGTCCCAAATCAATAGCGGAGGGTTCACAAGGTCCACTAGGACCAAACAGAATGACCTCAGTTTTGCTGGAATTGCATCTTAGAAAGTTTAGGGACATCCAAGATTTAATGTCTTCTAGACATGCTAAAAGTGGCTTAATAGAGAAGGCATCGTTCTGCTTCAGAGGCAGATAGATCTGACAGTCGTCAGCATAGCAGTGGAAGGATATTCCATGCCTTCTGAGGATGGTTCCCAGGGGCTGTAAATATAATGAAAAAAGCAGAGGCCCTAAAATTGAGCCCTGCGGGACCCCAGACTGAAAAGTGGCAGAGGAAGACTCATACCCTAAAAAGTTAACACTAAAAGTTCTGTCGCAAAGATAAGACCTAAACCATTTCAAAGAAGTACCACGAATGCCTGCAAGATGGTGCAAGCGAGACAGTAAAATGTTGTGATCTACAGTGTCAAAGGCAGCTGTTAGGTCAAGGAGGACAAGAACAACATGATTGCCAGAGTCACAGGAAAGGAGGATATCATTAAAAACCTTTAAGAGTGCTGACTCCGTGCTATGCAAGTTTTTAAAACCTGATTGAAAGACCTCCAGGATACCATTCTCATTTAAAAAATCCATCAATTGGCAATGTACAATTTTCTCTAAGATTTTAGACATAAAAGACAACTTGGAGATAGGTCTGTAGTTAGCCAATACAGTGTGGTCCAGGGCAGGTTTCTTAAGCAAGGGTTGTACTACCGCATGCTTAAAATTAGCAGGGACTACACCAGATATTAAACTGCTGTTTATAACACTAAGAACAGCCTGGCCTATGCTAGGAAAAATCTCCTTAAAAAATTGTGGTGGGACAGGATCATTTGGGGAACCAGAGGGCCTCAGGTGGCCAACCACATCCTCTAAATAAGAAAGAGACACAGGCTCAAACTGGTTAAAAACAGCAGAGTAAGGGATCAAGACAGAAGGGTCAGACTCAGGAGAAGAAATGAGAGCCCGCGTGGTTGCAACCTTCTCAATGAAAAAACACATAAAATCATTAGACAGTTTATGAGAGGCCTCCAAACAGTCACTTTGTGGAGCATTTAAGACTAAGTCAATAGATTTAAATAACACACGTGGATTGTGACTGTTGGAGGAAATGATCTTTGAGAAGTATTTTCTTTTAGCCTCTTTGATTGCATCCTGATAGAGGCGCCAGCAGTCCTTTAGGATTTGAAGAGACACCTGCAGTTTGTCCCTCTTCCATCTGCGTTCAGCTCTACGACACTCCCTCCTCACAGTCCGAGTGGCGTCATTAAACCAAGGATCGGTTTTAGCCTTGGGCTTCCTGGTTTTTAATGGTGCCACAGAGTCCAGAATGGTTAGGCAAGAAGATTGAAACCAGGAGCTGAGGTTCTCTGTGTCCAAGGGAGTACGATCGGCGGGGATAGACAGCTGGTTAAAAGCAGTTGAGAACTGGGCAGCAGTGAAAGGGTTAATAATCCGACAGCGGCGAACAGGAGCACCGGTTTGAGCTGTAGTGCGTGAAAACACAGCATCAAATAATACAGCCATATGGTCAGAGAAAGCAGTGTCAGTCACTTCCACATTAGACACAGGTAGACTGTGTGACAAGACCAGGTCTAGTGTGTGTCCGTGTTCATGTGTGGGACCAGGTACGGACTGGACCAGATTAAAAGAGTCAATGAGGCTTAAAAACTCCTTCACCAGAGGTTTATCAGGACAGCAGACATGGATATTAAAATCTCCCACAATAAGAACATGATCGTAGTTGGGCATAATCCCAGCTAGAAATTCTGAAAAGTCATTTATGAAATTCTTATTGTATTTAGGGGGACGATAAATAACAGCAAAGAGCACAGAGTTAGAGCGATTAACTTCAAAACACGTGAGCTCAAAGCTGGAAAACAAGGGCTGTAAAACACACTGTTTACATTTAAAATCCTTTTTAAAAACAACCGCCGTACCTCCTCCTCTCCCCGATGTCCTTGGTGTGTTAAAATAGGAACAACCCGCTGGTAAGAGTTCAGATAAAGTACTGGACTCACCAGTATTAAGCCAAGTCTCCGTGACACACATGAAGTCTAGTTTCCAGGAGGTGAATAACTCATTCAGAATAAAAGATTTGTTCACCAGCGATCTGGCGTTTACCAGCCCAATCCTGACAGGAGCCGGGGATGAGGTAAAAACCCCAGCGGCACAGGGGGTCCGACACAGCGGCCTCAGATTGCGGAGGTTCGCCCGGCGCACGTTGAGCCGAGGGGGACAGGGGTCACGGAGGAGCGGCGCATCATCCTGGCAGACCACGGGGATGAGGCAGGAACCCACGGGGTCCAGGAAACGTCGGTGCACAAAAACTCCAGGAAATAATCTCTGTATTCCTTTGACGGTAGTGGGATGGTGTGCTAAAGAGATCTTGAGTTTAACCAGCCGACCACTGCGCCTACCCCGACGTCTTCGGGGAGGTAGCATGACTGCACGGCATGGGCAAGTTGGGATATGTGACAGCAACGGACACCATGAATTCTGACCTCCGTTAGAAAATGGAGCTGTATTTTGTCCAGAACTTCGGAGGTTCAGAAGCGATTGGCGATCGTACACCAGTAATGACCCGATTTCTTGAGTGACACACGACAGGAGCAATATAAAAACAAACAAAACTGACAGCGACAGACGAGCAGCCACGTACACCGGCGCCATCTTTGCAATTTAACACCTTTGTGGTTCAGCTACCCAATTTTGCTGTGCAAGAAACTGCACAATGACAATAAAAAGCTCTAAGTCTCTCTAAGTCTAAAGCAGATTTCCAGCTGCACGTCTGAGTATAGGTCTGTAAATACTTTCCTGACAACTTCATGGATCATACTGAATAATAATATGATGTTTGTTTTATAACTTATACTTATTATTATTGTCAGCTGATAAACGAACTCTTTCTCTGACCATAAAGATCGCTATGATCCTTCGTATCTTGAGTGTGAAGGTGTAAACATAAATCTAAATGTTCCTTGTGGCACACGAACATCTACGACACCTCCTGAGTACAAAATCCTTTTCCTATTAAACAACCTAAAAGATTACAGACTGCACCTTAAAGATTTGTGCGATCTTGGCGAGATTCAGATTTCAGAGTAGGTCGCTGGCTGATAAACAACAAACTGCTAAAATATTCCAGGTGGAATACTCGTGCTCTAACTTATAGATTTGATCTTAATTCATTAACAAAATGGATAATTAAATAAAATATTCACACATAATCAAAAACTGTTTTCATTGGTTTTTATTTACTCCCTTTTCTGTCTGTGAATCACATAAATCTTCTGAACATGTTATGTGCAGTGCACTGTACTGCAGACCCATAAAAATAATAATCAATGAAAATAATCCTTATATACACACTGAGCTATAAAAATGTCTCAAAGCAGAAACAATACAATCTTCAATAATCATCAGAGTCTCTTATTTTTCTCAGTAAACTGAATCTTTGAGTTTTGGATGGCTAGTCAGACACAGACAGACATTGAAGACTTTTCCCTTCGTTTATGAGTAAAAACTAATAAAAACAATCACTCGTGCTTCATGATGCGGTGAATCGGGTCACAGCGTGTTTGCCACCTTGTAAAAGCTGCTGGCAGCTCTGCGGCAATCGCCGCTCCTCCGCCGATGCCTCATTAAGTGAATGGTGCTAAATGAAGCGTGGCCTCGCTTTACACCTGCAGGATGCGCCGCTCAGGAGAATAAAGCAAATGGAGCATCACGTTGGAGAGCGGCCTTGCCACAAGTTTAACACACAGCCTGACAGACTGTTGGCACTCAAAGTCTCGGCTAATGGGCCCCGAAGGAGCTCAATGATTTTACATCCAGCGGTTAAACAAAGCCACGTCACTCGGTGCAGAAACCACAGCGGCTCATTCCTGATGTCACTAATGCCAAAAATCTTCCTGTTTCTGAGGTGACCACATACACCTGAAGTCCTTCTTTTCTGTACAGACAGAAACATCCAAGAACATGATGCTATACGTCTTCATGTCTGGGGTGAAAAAGTCCTGTTCTGCTGTTGTTCGAGTTATCAGCTCTCCTTTGAACGCTCTTCATTTGTATTTCCAGCTCGTAGCAGGTCCTTAAAGGTATGCTGATGATCCTGCCGTGATTGAGTCAGACCTCTGGCTGTTCCACACCTTCAGTGAACACATCAGAAATGTAAAAATGTCCTCCAGCTCTCATCTATCATAGCCTGAGTGGGAGTAAACCAGCGCTGCCCCCCCCTCATGTCTTTGAATGATCCTTGCAGGACGTCTGTTAATACCTTTTAATCTGATAACTTACGGACGGGAATCATAGTCCAATCGGAGACGGATGATCATAATTACGCACTTAGGCAGCCATCAGACTAATCAGGGCATGTAAAACCAAAGTCCAAAACAGAGCCGCACTTCCATCCACGACCTCCACGCCGCCATACTTAGTAATAACGGCCCCCGAGCGGAGGGATGACATAATAAACATGCGACCCCGTGGCCGGGTTTGTCACAGAGATGTCCTTTAACGGCGTAGACACTCTCTAATTGGTTTGCCTCTTTCACGGGGAGAGCAGCCCTCCCTGTAATTACCCACCAAAAGCCGCCATGGAGCGTGCCGCCGTGTACGTCCGGGCTGATGGGCGCACTCGCTGTCCTTCAGTACATTACCCTGAGATCACCTGAGGAGGGTGACACAGATAGATCTCCCTCATGTGCCCCATGGGGGGAGTGTGATGGCTTAAAAGCAAGGTAGCCACGGGAGACCCATTGACCTGAGGACAGGAGATGGAGGGAGGAGCGGGAGGAGAGGGGTAGAGGACGGGGGAGGACAGCTATCTGAGCGCTGCTGTCAGAGCACCTCTGTGAAGGCTGTCAGTGCTGCTTTAATCAAGGACACAGAACTGCAGAACCACCCGAGATCCTGCTCTGCAGAGGAGGAGGCCCGCTGAAGGAAACTGTCATCCTAGCTCATCGTTTACGGTTTTTTCATCAAGAACCAGAAGATCTCAAAGAACCTGCAAAAATGAGGATGAAGTCTGGCGCTGACACGGGCACTCAGTGACCCATGTTTAGCTTGTTGGGAGCTACAAATGTTCACCTGGTTCAATAAAGTGGAAACACTACTGAAGGAGGAGCACACGGCTGGAGCTTAACTGGACATGGTTAAATGTGATTTGATTGACTGAAGTATTAAATATTTATTTCATGCATTGAAAATATTTTGTTAAAGTTAAAAAAGAATAAAATACCCCTTTACTGTTATTATACATGTACAACAACATTGTGGGCTGATAAAAGCTGATTTCATTTGATTTGACAAATTTGGCAGAGTGCATTTTAGACAAGCTTAAAGAAGGATGGACGCTGGCTGACCGCTAGCTTCAGTCTGTACATCAGGACAATGAAAGAACAAAAACTCATTATTATTGTAATCATTTATATAGGTAAATTTTACATAGAGACTCAAGACTAAAGCATTAGCAGATTTAGTCTAATGTGGAACTAGCCATAAGACAATAACCAAACATTTGTAGCATCATTACATTTAGGTAGCAAGAGTGACTGCCATAATGTTTCTACTGTGTAGAGAATCAACCTGGAATACTAACTGAAAATGTAACTATTTACCTGGGATGTTAAGTGAAATACAAAGTAATTTCTTGGATGTTATTTCAAATAAAAGTAGTTAGCTCTAATGTAAAGCAGTTACCTGGAATGTTAACTGAAATATGAAGTAGCTAGCTTGGGAGCTAAATCACATATAAAGTAATTGGCCAGGATGATAGTTCGCTCCTATACTAACTGAAATATAGCAAGTATAGAAATTTAGCTGAAATAGATGCCCAACAGATACCGGACCATCAGACTGTGGATTCATTGTGGACCCGAGGCAGAATGGCACATTGAACCCTTCTATTTACTCAGTCAAACCAGTTGTCACTGAAGGACAGCTGGACTCTGGACTTGTTGAAAACAGTGAGTAAAACATGCTGTAAAATTATACTTAATTTGTAAATTTGCCTTGTACAATATGGGCATAGAAAAAGGGATTTTATGTGCTGTTTTTGAAAAAATGGAAATGTGGTGGAAGTTAGCTCCTTATTGCATGTTAGCATTAGCTAAAGTTAATTCTTCTTAGCTGACAACCTTAAGAGGTAAAAAAAATGCAGAAACTTTAGTTAACCCTTTGGGGTCAACAGACGCGCTGGCGCGTCAAAATCACATGACCAATTTAAGACGACACAGCTACAAGATGCAGCGACTCAGAGTTTCCATTTCAACTTGGGTCGAAAGTGCAGACTTCAAACTACATACCAGTTTTTGAATTGTGTCGATGGGCCACGGAAAACCAGAGTTATGATAAAAGAAATACACGCGACGTTTTTTTCTGAATAAAACAGTGGTGTTTACAGCAGGAAGAATGGCAAAAAAGGCGTTTTCTACAGACGTCGCTAGCAAACAGTCTCCGCTTGCGAGTGAAAAGAGAAAAAGAAAAAAACACCCCTTCCCTATTGGTGTTAAAGTTTACCATGTCAGCCAATCAAAAAATGATAAGGCAACATGTGGCACTTGTTTGTTTAGGGAGAAGGGGAAGTTTTAGGAGGGACACCCGCTAAGGAAAGCGGGCGAGCGAAAGAAAGAGAGCGAGCGAGTTTTCATATGTGAGACATTAGTGACGTTTAGCGTGTTTGGAGGCTGTAGTTAGCGTGTTGAGTAGTTATTGTTTTGTATTGTGTGTCAGTTATACTGCTGAATGTCACAGTTGCTCCAAAACAAATTCTGTTCCCACATGGAAAACAGGAGTGATACACCTGGTATTATACTCAACACAAACTATTTTTTTTGGACTGGCACAAATCATTTGTGTGCCTTCTTATTTGATGCAGAACACCTGCTTGTTCTGTAAATAGATTTAAATGGTTATATAAATGATACCAATGATACCAAACAAGGCAAGATAAACAGTTTTTAAAGATGAAATAACGAGGGAAAATCAAAAGTAGTCAAAAACGGCCAATTATACCCTGGACCCCAGAGGGTTAATCCCATGTTTTAAAATGTAAATGATACACTACATGTATAAAGGCTAATTTACCCCATGGAGCCCTGCTCTCACATACTGGGTTAATAAAACTCGTAACCATAAGATGTATAAATGGGTTTATTCTTGTACCTCCACTCCACAGTGGCCAAATTCTTGACCCCGGTGAACAGGTGATCGTTTCCACCTCTGTCTCCTCTTTGGTCCCTAAAACATATCAGAAAAAGATTAATTTGCAAAAATTTAAATTAGCTGTACGTAGGAGGCAATATACAAAAAAAACGTGGGACCCGCCAAATGAACTAGTTCACAGGCGATGACTTCTTATTAAAATTATATTAAAAAAACATCTCTAACCAAATGCCAAAAGCCTAACAACACAGCCACTTTAAGCTTTGAACTTTTGCTCCTTCAGATTTTCATATACTTACATTTAAAACTGTACTCCTCGCCTGCTTCGTCTGCCATTTATACAGGAACAGAAATCTCGTTTAGCCCACAATGAATCCTGGGATATGGTGGGCCATGAAGGATACAAGTGACCTGTCCTTCAAATCCGGGGAAGCGGAGGATGCATTTGTGGGCCGCATTTAGAGGAGCCTTTGAACTTGGACAGCCTTCATCGATTCGCTGTGACGTAATAAGCCCCTGAAATTGCCCCCGGAGCTCCAGTTCAGTCACAGCTACATATATCATATATGTTGTAGAGAATCGCTCACACGGCTGCCAGGACGAAAGCTTTCGAAGTACAGACAGCTACATATATTTTCTTCTGGATGGGTAAACAAAGCCGCTGTGTGGGTGAACAACAATAAAGCGTTCATCATTAAAGCAAAGGTAAGGGCTACACAGCTAGCTTAAACAAACTACCATGTGGAAATCTTAGGTTTTGTTGACTTGGACATAAACAGTGTAGGGCCAGAAAAGTTCTGGTAGGATTAATTTGTCACATTAAGTAAATGAATCCTACAGTTTAAATGAGCCACGCTGACAGCCAAGGTCACTGAATTTGGCCTGGAAGGCGGGGTCAGGAGAGGTGTGCTCACCTGTTGGTGCCACACTCTACTATCTGTCATATTTACTAAGTTAAACTCAAAGATGTTCAAAAGACCACAGTACTGTTTTTGCCTGCCAGGTGGGCGTGTCCCAGCAGCTTTGATGTCAGGTGAAAACTATGGATGGATCAACAATCATGACAGTTAAAAAATTTAACATTTAAACCAGACAAACTGTGGATACACTTTTTCAGGTCTTAGCCGCAGAATGCTATCAACAGGTTTAAATGCCAGAAGTTTGACGATGTTCTGATCGTCGTGGTGAATTTGTGGCGTATCTAGTTAAGAAATAAACCCGTTTGTTTGGGCGTCACACAGCTCTTGATGTCCACGCCTGACTGTGGGAGAGTGTCACGGGTGCAGCAGCTGTTTGGCTTCGTGGAGCTCCTCTGTGTTTGTAGGACTTCATGTCCTGGATGGACGAGCGGTTTGGTTCAGCGCACAGGAGAAACGGGGGTCTGTGTGGTAATGTTAACGTGAATGTTGTGATTGGTTGGGCAGGGGGCCTTTGATGACACGCTTAATGAGAGGTCTGAGGGAGCAGCTCAGCGGGGCGAGGGGGGAGACCTCCCACATCAAACGGAGACCCCGTCCCCCTCTGACTCCTCCCCCTCCCTGCAGACCCTCACAGAGAGGCAGCGAGCGTCCATGTCAGCACATGAATACAAACACTGAGCTCTCGCTGGAGTCCAGCTTTTATGATTCTGCTTTATTCTGGTGCATTTCTCTACCATCTGTACGTTTCACATGTTAGCCTTTACAAACAGCTCTGAAATATTTACATCTTTTGTTTTGCACACAGTGAATTTAGGTTTAGCAGTAAAACTAAATTACATTTTTAATTATCTCTCATTATTTTTCTGTCTGTGAAGAGACAGAGATATGGATAAATATTGCTCATTTGCTACAAAAGGGGAAACGAGTCTTGGAGCTGGAGTATTTTGAGTTGAGGATGTGAAATTTACCAAGAGCAGATCAGAATTATTATACTACTGATACTGGGCTACATGACTAATAACAAATAATGACATTCATAATTACAGTAAAGTGTATTATTTAAAATTGTTTCAAGATTTTCCATTATAATAAAAATACTGAGCGAAAGCATGGCAAAAACTATATCCCGCCTTTCATATAATAATGCTCCTCACAATAATAAGATAAAATTATTTGAGATGTCTGTGATATTATGAAAATTAACTTAATTTGATTATGAGATCCTAAACTAAAAATTCTCATTATTGGAGATACAAGTTATTTGTTTTCACAGTTAAAAACACATTTTTTACTCCATGAATGCTTAAAATACAATGTAAATGCATGTTCACGTACTTATACTGAGTTATCTGCACTTTATGCACTCACACTTACTTCAATTAATACTTATGTGACCTGTTATTTTATTTTTCTTCTGAAACAGTGAGCACAAAATCTTTGGATTGATATTGTTCAACTTTATATCGTTCATTTATTCATGTTGTTATAATTATTATTTTAATATTTAATCATCAACATCATAAAAATGTTTCTTGTAATGAGGTTGTCAATCTGCTTGTCCAACAGCTTTTTCATAAAAGTGACTGAAAACCATAATTAATGACTTCAGAACATTTCAGAATTTATCTGTTACAGATAAAGAAAACAGTATTGATAAAACGTTTTTAAAGTAACACTAAAGCCATTTTATTCCATTTGAATTTCCTGCAGGTCCCAATTTGTCAGGTGGCCCACCTGACAAATTGGGACTGTTGTGGAGGGCTGCAG
The DNA here is from genome assembly GCF_965226115.1 of Aulonocara stuartgranti. Classification (NCBI taxonomy): domain Eukaryota; kingdom Metazoa; phylum Chordata; class Actinopteri; order Cichliformes; family Cichlidae; genus Aulonocara; species Aulonocara stuartgranti. Next base: position 40,324,160 of record NC_138945.1, on the reverse strand, counting down.
CAGTCACCTCATAAAGACACAAAATTAATATTGATCAGAACTCAGTTGAGGTTATTGGTGCAGCCCTCCACAACAGCTCCAATTTAAGGTTAGTTAAATGATTAGGTTAGTTAAGTTAAATGCACTTTCTAAAACTATCAAATATTTATAACAGGTACATGAACATGACTTCTGACCTTGAGTCTTTAATATACATTACTACATTATACAATGTTAGGCTACAGGAGCCAAATGTGTCCTGTTAATAGCAAAAGTGTTACACAGTGAACCACATCAACCCTCAATGAACCAAAGAATTACACTAATTACTTTTTTCGTGCCTCTCTACCCATATATGGCACATTGTTTTCCAAGTTAAAACTTCACATATACTATATTTCAGAATTTCTAATGCAGATAACAAGTTTGTGAGCTTCCTGCAGCTCTCACATTATGAAGTTCTGAGCCATGATCCAAATTAGCAGCGTGTCAGATGTAATGATGGATGTGCATACGAGTCAAATAAACTGAGCGCTCCACGTTACTGCACAAGTACAAACACAGTGGTTCACATGTGTGGATGGGAGGCTCTGTGTGCGAGCCGCGCTCTCACAAGTTTACTCAGCTTGGGAATTACATGTTACAGATGGCTGCTTCACGAGGGGAACGGGCTAAAGTCACGGGGGAAAATATTATTGCAGCGCTGACCTCTGTTTGAAAGTGCTCTAAATGTGAGTGTTTTCTGGGAGTCCTGTAGTCCTGACCTCATCAGCCTCATCAAAGCCTGACCCCCCCTCGCTCTCTGACCTCACCCTCACATCGTGTTTAAACACAAAAGTACGAACACGTGATAATGACGGAGAGGTTACGCACACACCTGAACCTCCTCTGGGTTTTTGCATCAAATAAACTTCAAACTTAAAGAACTTTTTCTCAAACGTCAAGTGTCTATTTGAGGACACGGAGGAGCCCAGCGTGTTTTCTCAAAGAGCAAAAATCCCCGTGGTATTTACTTTCGAGCACGCTCCAGTGCTGGACATCCCTCCACAAATTAACATCAAAGTGTGTGTGCTGAAGGAAATGCTTGGGAAGTATATTTTAAAACTCAGTGTGACTTCACTCTCCCGCCATCAGCTGGAAGACGAGGTCGAGACGAAAGAGGAGGAGGAAGAGTTTCTCACCAAATACCAGAGAAGACGGTCTTCGTGTTTGATGTGAATCTAGGAGGTTTTTAAGGATATCCACAAAGTAATGCCATCTGTTCCTGTGCTACTGAGTGTAACTACCGCCCCTACCCCTCTTCCCAGCATAAAGCACAAGGCTTGCATGCTGAGTGAAGCGAAAAAAGTGCGAGAGAGAGGGTGAGAGAAAGAAAAAAATAAGGAGCCGGCTCACGTCGTTCACGTCAAAGATCCGGCCCTAAGAGCCATTTCGTTCGTGACCGACCCATCACTAAAAGAGAGCCAGGGACAACAATGTCACATTAGAAAGGTATAGTAATCATCCACAACTATATTCAGTTGCGGATGATAAAGGATTCAGAAAGTTTATTCATGCAGGCCCATATGACAGAAAATATGCATCTTCTTTTTGTTTTCATATTATAATTTATATTTAATTGTGTTGTGGTTTGCATTGTTTTGTGTTGTTTCACTTTAAATTTGTTTAAAAGGAAAAAGCTGAAAATTTAAATAGTTAAAAGTTGAAATGTGAATAGTTGTTTTTTGTATTATATGATTTATTTATTACATTTTATGTGGAGTGAAAAAATAAAAGTATATTTACGGTGGCCCCTACAGACAAAGCACATACAAACTTCAAAACACGTAAAAACTCAAAACATGTACAAAACACAGCAGAAGTGCTCCAGAATGCTAGGCGCAGTGTTGAGCTTTTGTTACCAAGTGGCTACACAAGCCAGCAAGTACCAACAACCTGATTTGGTGTGTGGTAGTAACAGGTAAATGAACATTTTTTAAAAATTATTTGAATATATATGAGTGGCAGGCACGGTGGCACGGTGGTTAGCACTGTTGCCGCACAGCAAGAAGGTCCTGAGTTCAATTCCACCATCAGGCCGGGGTCTTTCTGTGTGGAGTTTGCATGTTCTCCCCGTGTTTGCGTGGCTTCCTCCCACCGTCCAAAGACATGCAGCTTGTGGGAATAGGTTAATCGGATAATCCAAATTGCCACTAGGTGTGAATGTGAGTGTGAATGGTTGTCTGTCCTTGTGTGTAGGCCCTGCGACAGACTGGCGACCTGTCCAGGGTGTACCCTGCCTCTCGCCCTACGACATATATAAATAAAACCACTTTTTTTTTACATTAGTAGTTCCTTTTGTGCATAATTTTATATTATTGTTAATAATAAATTAATGAAAGCAACAAAACAACCCAAAGAGCCGGTTTGGAGCCAAAAGAGACGTTCTCTAAAAAGAGCTGGAAATACCATCACTAGTGCAAATCTGAGATAAAGGAGATGTGTTATTGCAATTGCAAACAATAAAAAATAACATTAATGTAACATCACTCCACTTTCTGCATTTTTGTTTCATGTGATGATAAGCTGAATAAAATTAGAGATTTATTTAATTGTACCTTGTTTGAAGATGACCTCATCTTTCATTGTGGCTCATTGTGTAAATCTTGGATTCCACGATTAATGAGTAATAACAGCTTTATTCATTTCTATGCTGATGACAGTTATTCATTTATCAGCTTTCCCTGTTTCAAAATAAGGCATCTTTATCTTGTCCTGGGCCTCAGTTCATGCTCTGCTAAAACGAGCTGAGCCTTGTCATCCTAAGCAAGTTTTCTTCTGATTGGCAAACAGAAGTGTGTGGGAGTTGCCCCTCTGTGAAATCGCACAGTCATTACACACATCCTACAGTAAAAAAAGAAGGTAAATTTGGCTCATAGTGATTACTGTACAAACACTGAGCTCATTATTAGAAACTTCGGTCACGAACAGGACAGATGTGACAGGAAATCAGGACAAACAGCATTGGTCAACTTCAATGAAAATACAGAGTCATTTCAGGCATATGTTAAATTGCAAGTTTATGCTGTTATCAGATTCTTTTCACAGTTTAATGAAACCTTTAGTAGTTTTAAAAATTTTTAGTTTAATTAAGAGTTGGTTGATTACTGCGGGGGAACTTTCACTCCCAGGCTTTTAGGGATGAATAAGCTGAAAAATTACTTTTTTAGGGTGTTGTCCTCCCACAGGATCTGAAAATGGAAAATTATTTGGTGTTCTGCTTCTCCTCCTCTTCCTTGTTCATAAAGCTCATTTAACACATCTCTCTGGCCCCATTCATTGTCCCGCCTAACCAACAGGCCTCAGTGATTTTATTTATTCTCCTCAGCCAGATTAGAAGCTGCATGGAAATCCCATCGCAGCTAATTGTATAAAGCCATTAAAGTCAGGCAGAGTTATTTGGTTTTAAGTGTGCGCGCTGTTTGCTGCAATTTGTTCAACATTTAGGCTAATGATATTAAAGTCGATCCATTAAGCAGGTGGGAGGGCGTGTGTGTATCGTGTGTGTGTGGTGTGTGGGGGCAGCAGCTGCTCGGCCATGGATTGACTTAACCTTTGTTACTTTGATGGCCTTTGTGTTTTACACTTGCCCAAAAAACAGGGGCAGATGTCCCTGAATTCACCCCCCACCTCCCAAACACACACACACACACACACACACATACACACACAGGTTGAGTTAACCTAATGACGCACACACCGGCATCAGCTGGTTAAAGCGAGTGATGTAGTGAATAAGTGGGCGGCACGGCGATGCTGCTCAGTAATGAATAGTTCATTTTATTAGGGACCTCCAGTGATTTTCCACCTCAGCATTTGTGTGTGAGATAAAAGTATGAAGCTGGTGGTCTGCTTATATTGCCCCCTGGAGGCTGGGATCACAGACTGTCTATAAAAGATGGACATACCTTCTAGGTCTAACAAGTGAGACCTTAAACCTTTCTTTTTATTCACCAGCAGGGGGCGAAAAGCAGGTCTATGAGAAAATGAGCTTCTTTGTCAGCTGATCTCTGAGCTTGGTAATCATGTTTAAATAAAACATGATTTGGATATTATGGTCACATTAGAGTAAAAAAAAAAAAACGGGATGAAATTTGAAGTGAAGCAAAAGCTTTCCAGCATTTTCTGTGGAATTTACACTCCAAAAGCACTTGTTGCTATTAATCATGAACCTTTAGACATTAAAAAACAAAACAAAAGAGTCAAGCACTGCAGTTCCTCTAGCCTCCACTAGAGGTTGCCTTGAAGAGTAAGCTCATTGGAGTTGAAGCCCTTTTTAAGGAATTTTTAACCCAATTGCTCTGAGCTCCAATTTTGATGAGAGAAATTAGGATTTTACTTTAATTGCTGATGGCTAGTTAGCATTTGTGTCTGTGTGTTGCTTTCACAGTCTATGCTAACCAGGCTAACTAGCATTAGCTGATAACTCAGTCTTCCAATCTCTCGTCCAAATATGGTTATTTCTGTGTCTTTAAGTGCAACATGGCAGTATGCAAAACACTAGCTTTACAGAAGTTGAGGCTTCAAAATGTTGTATCCAGAAAACAATGGGTGGCACAGTTCATCTTTTATATACAGTCTATATTCACGCTCCTAAAAAGTATGAAAACAGTGGCAATTTAAAAAAAATATATCAGAATTAAGACTTTTTAATCAGATTCACATCACAATCCATTTCCCCTTTGGCCTCACTATTGCCTCCCTCCCTGCCTCCTCCCTCCCTCCCTGCAATGAATGCTAACTAGTCGGAGAATGAGAGCAAGCCAAAGGCTGCAGTGTTGTTGTGATCCACTCAGGCAGATCAGCATTTGACTGAGAAGTTTTTAATAGCCCTCTGGAGTTGCTCCATAAATAGCTTGGCTCTGGCCACTATTTGTCCCTGTTTCCTTTCTTTTGAGAGGCAGACCATTGTGTGCCACGCCACCAAGCCAAAGCAATCATTTCCACTGCTTTGGGCAATCAGGGCGAGCATGAACCCTCTTGATTTATCATTGAGTCTCTATTAAAATGAACGGGTCAGATTATGGCTCAGCATCTCCTAATCAAACTGTGTTCATTCGCCCATTATTCATCCGTTGTTAGAGCCGCAAACAAAAGCAAGATGTGCTCGTGTTTTCATCCAGAAGTGAGAGAGTAATTTCTTTATTTGGGAGCCGTGTTTCTCCACAGGCTCCAGACTTTAATCATGTCTTGCCTCTCTTTCACCTTGTTCTCCATCCAATAAACCCGTCCACTAGAAGTTATTGCCTTATTTGCACCAGAAAACAGCAAAGCTGGATTTGGGTTGATTGTCACATTTTTCTCAGTGAGGCTGGAACAACAGCAACACTGGTCGATTGTTCAGTGTGGTTAGAAAGTTCGTGCAGGTGACCTCATGCGGTCATGTGAACAGTGCATATAAAATCTGTGCTGTTGTCATGTTCATTAGGTTGGCTGACATTCAAAAGCAAGAAAATGGAGAAGCTTGTTGCACATGTTTGACCTTAGAAAGGCTTCCAGTTTAGAACTAAAAAGGTAGTTTTCAGTACATAAACTGAACCCCTCATTAATGGAAAATGATGATTTTTTTTTACCATATTAATGAAAATTTTCAGCTAATTATGAAAACAATGATCATACAGAGGACACAAATCACAGTTTTCTGTTTAGAGTGCTGCCTCTGATAATAATGTTTCTACAGGCAGACCTGTCACTCTTTAAATCTGCTAATCCAAGTATTCATTGGTGATCTGTCTGAGTTACAATTTTAACCATAAACTGTATATAAAAGATGTGACCAAATGTGACACTCACTATTGGGTTTTGAAGTTTTAACTTTAGTTTTATTGACATCACTCCCTTTTTTGGCAACAAAACTGGTGATATTTGGAGTTATTAGCTAATGCTAGCAAGGTTAGCAAGCTGTATCTCACAGACTATCTGTTCCTATAAAATCACTCAGATAACTGCTGATTAGTGCTCAGTGACTTTCAAATAAAATGCTAGCTTAGACTGGACAGTCAGTAGAAGTAAGTATACAACTTATTAGATGCTATTAGACGCTACCCACACATACATATATACACCCATACAGTTGTTATGAAGGAGCAAACATTTTGTGCTTTAACGAACAAGAATATAATTTAAACATGAATAATAACAAGAATAATAACAATAATAATAGTAGACGATCAACAACGGAGACCTGTGGAACACCATGACCTGTAAGAAAACACTCTGTGTGCTTTCTGGTTTTTGTTACTCACAGTGATCTCTGATGGTTCAGGTGTAAAATCCTTTAGGTCAGACCTTTAGAGGGTATTTGTGCATGTCGACTCGTGTTTCTTAACATAAACCCCTCATTATATACATACAGGTGTTATGAAGAGAAAAATGATCTACAGATACCAAACTTTTTGTATCGCGCTGTAAATGTTTATTTCTGCTGTAAAGCTTTAACATGGGAGTGTGTGGGGACTGACTCACTGCTGGAGCCTCTAGTGGACACTAGAGGAACTGCAGGTTTTGCTGGAGGCTTGGTTTGAACTGAGGTCTGAGACCTAATACAAATTAGTGAAATACGACTGGGTTATGACCAGTGATGGGAATAATGTCGTTATAAGTAACTGCGTTACTGATGGCACTACTTTTTTTCAGTAATGGGTAATCTAACTAATTACCATTTCTATCGTTACAACGCCGTTACCGTTATTTACAAGAAAATGCAGTGTGGACACGCTAGTATTTTTCACCACAGACAGTTGAAGCTGTTTTCTTTTTCCTGGGAGCTAGGGGGGGGTAAAACAATCGCACGAGTGCTGCTGATTGGCTGAGGAAGAATAAAGTAGGCGTGGTAAACCAATCACGTGACCAATTTAAGATGACAAAGCAACAAGACGCTACATACCTACGGGGCGCTACGGGGCGATCGTGGCTCAAGAGTTGGGAGTTCGCCTTGTAATCGGAAGGTTGCCGGTTCGAGCCCCGGCTTGGACAGTCTCGGTCGTTGTGTCCTTGGGCAAGACACTTCACCCGTTGCCTACTGGTGGTGGTCAGAGGGCCCGGTGGCGCCAGTGTCCGGCAGCCTCGCCTCTGTCAGTGCGCCCCAGGGTGGCTGTGGCTACAATGTAGCTTGCCATCACCAGTGTGTGAATGGGTGGATGACTGGATATGTAAAGCGCTTTGGGGTCCTTAGGGACTAGTAAAGCGCTATATAAATACAGGCCATTTACATACCATTTTTTAATTTGCGTTGATAGTCCATGGAAAACCAGAGTCATGATACAAAAAAAATATATGCTGTGGTTTTTCCTGAATAGTATTGTCACGTTTACTGTCTAAGAACAGTGCTAGTGGGTGGCTGTAGCTCAGGTGGCAGAGCAAGTCAGCCACTAATCAGAAGGTCGGTGGTTTGATCCCAGGCTGCCTCCTGGCTGCATGCCAAATATCCTTGGGCAAGATACTAACCCCATGTTTGCCTACTGGTGGTGGTCAGAGGGCCCCAGGGCAGCTGTGGCTACAATGTAGCTTGCTATCGCCTGTGTGTGTGAATGACTGAATGTAGTGTAAAGCGCTATACAAATGCAGGCCATTTACCATTTAAGCACTCTCTGTTTACGACCAGAAAACGAAAAACACCCCTTTCTTATTGGTGGAAAAACATTAAAAAAAAACGTACCATGTCGACCAATCAAGAAATGATATGCCAACATGGCATTTGGTTGTTTTAGGAAGAGGGGGACGTTTTAGGAGTGAGGTGTGAAGGTGTGGTTTGAGAGAGAGAGAGTTTTCAGATGTAAAAGATTTGTGACTTTTAGTGTGTTTGGAGTGTGTAGTTAGTGTGTTATGTAGATAGTGTGTAGTGTAGTCGATAATTTTGTTTTGTGTGTCAGAAAAACGAGGCGACTGGTGAATGTCACAGGTGCTGCCAAAAAGCCACCGAGGGCAGACTGTAAACAGTGTCTCCAGGTGGAAAAACAGAAGGAGTGATACACCTGTTGTCAGGCTTGCAGGTATCAGGCTTCTGATGTTCTCCTTTGTCTTATAGTGGAGAGAATTAATTTTTTAGAGTGGCGCAAATAATTTGTGTGGCCTCCTTTTTGATGCAGGACACCTGATTGTTCTCTAAATAGCTTGAAATGGTTATAAAAAACGCCTTGGCTACATTTTTAGATAAATAGCTGCATATAACTTTGTTGTTTGCAAAACTTGTGCATAGGTTTTAAAATATACAATTTAAATTTGCATTTCAAGTTATGTAAATGGTTTGTTGTGGCTGTTGTTACAGTAAAAAATATAACTTTTTCTACTCGGATTTTAGGTTTTCGTCTGATTTTAGATCAATTGTGTTAATACAGTATGTCAAAATGAAAACATAACTGTAAATTCAGACATGTGAGGTTGTGCCGAAAAGAATGATACCAAACAAGGCAAGAAGGTGAAATGTAGAGGTCAAATAAAAAGTAGTCAAAAATGGCCAATTACACCCTGGACCGCAGAGTGTTAAACTTTTTTTTTTTTAACGCAATAGTTACTTTTCCTAGTAATTAGTTACTTTTAGAATATTGTAACTCAGCTACTAACTCAGTTACTTTTTTGAATAAGTAACTACTAACATTAACTAATTACTTTAAAAAAATAACTTGCCTAGCACTGGTTATGACATCATTAATACTTCTTTTTGTGCTTCTTTCTTCCTCACACTTCATTTGGAGAGACTGAACATGTCTTCACTCGTCATAAAGGTTTTGTTTAAAAATTCTGACCCTCTATAAAAGCTGCTCTTTCTGAGAATATCTACAGATGAAAAAATGTGACCTCTTGAGACTTCTTTGAAGCAAACAAGGAGCTCAGCATTAACAAAGTTCTGAACAAACAATGAAAAACATTCTTTTTTCTTCCCCATGACTGAATCTACAGAGTTCTCCAAGCGAGGCGTCTGAGACGCTGTGATAGAGGTTTAAACCGTCCGTCCTGTTTCAACGCATAAGGCTGGACATGAGTGTTTACACCATCAGCTGCAGCTGAACGGCCTGCAGGTTGTAGCACTACTGTGGCTGTAAACAGACCAGAGGAGCGGCGCCGTATTTACATGATGGCGGTATGTAGACGCCCAGAGCCTCTGACCTCACAGCACTGTGATGTCACACATCCCAGCTGTCCCTGTGTGAACTTCCTGTGAACTCCTGACAGTGACGGCGTACCTGCGAATGAATCCTCCTCCTGCACCGTCCTCTGGGTGGGTGGTCCCTGCTTTCACAGCCACAGGAGGAGGAGCAGCGGCCATTATTATGGACACAGAGGGGGGCTGAAGGCATTCATTAAGGAAATTAGCTCAACAAGGCAGCTTTATGTCCATCACCAACACATAGCCTCTCTGCAGTGTCCGCACAGAGCGCTCAGCAGATGGTCGGAGAGCCTTTCTGATGGTGAAGCTCAGCTGACAGCAGGAAATAAGGCTGGAAACCTCCATCATCTTCAGGAGGATCTGTGAGAAGGATCTCTGTGTTTGCTTGAAACACATCAGGGCTTACATTTCTAGCTGCTAGATCAAAAAAATGAGTTAAGGAGATTTTTGCTGATTCTGCTCACCTCTTTGACAAACTGCCAAAGGAAGACGATCCAAACGTTGCTTTCATGTTTATAGGAGTAAAATATGCTCCTATAAACTCTTATTTGGGTCCGCAGACCTCTCATCCTTTTTTTTTTTAGAAACATGCTTCTCACCAGGAAACAGACAGAGGCAAGAACATGATTTCTGCATAATCATAGATCTGTATTTTACATAATTCTTGTCTTTTCTTTGTGGGATCAAATGTATAGAGTAAGAGATTTATTTAACAAATCTGGGTGTTTAATCATCTCTGGCCGTCTGACAGATAGGCCTGGGAAAACTGAAGCCATCAAATGAACCGATCATGTTGCAGCAGTGCTGACACAGACCTCAGTCCTGACAGTCAGAACGGGAAAGCGCTGCTCGTGCTGTTCTGTGTTGAGTCGTTCCTGCACGCACTCAGAGACGTTTCCTGTGATGCTCGGCGTGCTTTAACGAGAGCCGGTGCAGCTGTTAGAGGAGACGTTCCCGGGTTAGTGTGCGCTGTAAAGGATGTGATGAATTCACGGCGCTGTTGCAGCAGTCAAATAAAAGCTTACTATGAAAACATGGTGTAAAACTGCCTGTTTTATTGGAACAAGTGTTACCATTATGTTGTGGACAATATTACGGTGCCGCCGCCTGTGAAAAATGGCCACGATGATGTGCAGACCGCCTGCGCCCCACCCGCTTTATTACCACAAACAGCGGCGGTTAATTGTGCGACTGTGTGCTCGCCATCGCCGCTTTATGAAGAAAGTAGCTCAGCTTTGATTACACACGACACGTCTCAGTTCAGCAAACATCCACAAACCGGATGAGCTTCCTGTGGCACCTCTTGCTGCTAATCGCACACAATCATGTGACAGAACAAGAGCCAATCAGACAGCATCCTGCAGGTTAAAGAGGTGAGAGAGAGAGTGTCACAGCTCCAGGTCAGTGATGCTGTAATTATGACCACAGAGCAGGTACTCGTTTGGCCCCGCCCACTGGCTGCTCACCTCTGACTGTGTTGCTAACCAAATTAAAAGCTGTCCGAGGTCGCCGCAGGTTTGATGGATAAATTCTATTCATGTGAGCGAGGGCTAGATTCAATTCCAGCGTCATCAGCGTGATAAATAGGAGCCACGGTTATTAAGGGCCCTTCAGTTACTGGGTCACTTAAAGTGAGTGACAGTGCCCTGAGAAATTGCTGCTTTATTTAATTGCATTAATTAAAGTGCTGATGTGTTTTTGCCTTTTCGGGCGCCGCCGCTCGCCCGTATCGACGTGGCTGCCATGTTTGATGAATAACCTGCTTTAACATACATGTTTCAGAGGTCATAATAAGAGAGCGCATCATTCACCGCTCAAACCGCCCTTCTCATAAACTCCAGATGTGGACCAATTTGACCCCTACGCCGCTCAAGGCCATTTTCAGCAGCAGACTTGCAGTGATTGGCTGCTAAACTGCTTAAACCACGTCAAATGTGATGTGATTAAACTCAAAGATGTGAGATTCCTGCTTCTCCTCCCGCTGGCAGCTGTGGATGTTTGCAGGTTTCCAAAATCACTCCAACGCCTGTATCAGTGAGAGTGACACAAGGAAGAACATCACTTCCTGTTCCTGTATTGATCCGTCCAACATCTCGAGCATTATAGAAGCAAACATTGCTGCAGAAATCGTCCATCGGGGCTTCAAGCTGTGACCCTGGCTCAGAGCTCAGATCCATCCTCCTCATGCAAACTGAACCTGACCAGTCATTGTATCAGTCTGCTGCCTCTGAGGAAGCATTCAGGACCCGTACTTCCTGTTCCTGCTCCCTTCAGTATTTACAAATGTGGACAAAATTTTATCTCATTAAATGCAGCTCTGTTTTTTCCCCCACAGGATGTTCACCTGCATCACAGGCTTCAGAACATGATCACAGCCCCAGTTCTACAGAAACTGGAACACTGCCGGTACCAAACAAAAGATGACATAAACATTTTACAAAGAGCAGGCACGGTGAAGGCTGTCATTACGTCGTCCAATCAGCTCTCACTGCCCCGCCCGGAAGGCCCGATGCAGGTGGAGGCTTTAAAACATCACGACTCCTGAGTCGATCCAACCAACGCTCCGACTTTAAACACAAGAAGAAGCTGGCCTGCATCCCCGTCAGGAACACCTCCGAGTGCTCCCTGCGGCGCGCCTCAGTATTCGTGCCGGGCTAGAAGGCTGAGCGCCGTAGCACCTCGTTAAAATACCAGCCGGGGCCGTAGAGCACAGTTTGTGTTAGCTGATAAGCCTGAATGGGCTTTAATGGCTGCAGTTACCCGTCACACTAATATTATTGTTACACACTGTGATGTGACACACGGCTCATATCAGCTGGCGACTCTCCGCTAGGCGGGCGGGAGAATGACATCATCAACAGCAGAATGCATAAATTTAAAAACGCAGCTCAAATTTTCCACCCCATCATAACGAGCTCAACCTTACAGTGAGGAAATAAAGGTAACACAGTTGTGCTTCATTTTCTCATCTCAAAATGTGTTTCATTTTTATAGTAAATATGAAAAAAAACAGGAACTTTTGTGTTTATTGCTTATATATTACTTCATTACTGCGGTGTGGTATATGTGAGGAGAACTCTTCATCAGCAAGAAAAGCTCTAAAAAACCTTTATGCCCTCCCAATCCTTCCAGATTACAGTGTTTGTTGGGCCGATTCTGGGCCCCGGCCTTATGTTTCACACCAATGTATGTCAAAGAACCTTTTTTTTGTGCGTGTTTAAATGTTAATTTTTATTGTCTCTTCTTTTCTTTCTTCTGTGAGTTGGGTCTCTGTCCCTCTTATAGCTTATTTCCTGTTTTATTTTGAAGGGTCAGCTTCTCTTTTAGTTTTGTCTTTACTTCCTTCCGCTGTGTCAGGTTGTTGATGTGATCGGTAATAAAAACTTCCTGTAGTTTGACCCAGGTTTCAGTTGAACCGTGTCATCACTGAGAGTCAGTGCATCTGCAGCTTTCATAATGAAAAGCTTTAGTGAGCAGCACATACAGGAGGTGAAGGACACAAATTAAACATGTGGTTTACATGGAGGCGTTAAAGCTGTGGGATACGATGATCAGGTTCAGTGAACTTTCATTTTGCACACAAACAGCAAAAATATGCAGATGATCGCAGATGTGATAAAATCAGAGGAATCTACACGTGTCCGAGTCCGATTTACAGGAAAACACTGAAGTTAATGGAGAGCGTGTCCCGCTGCACTAATTACACGCTCGGACCATGAATTTCTAATCAGCCTGCGACTTGAGAGCAGAAATTCATTTTTCCAGCAGAAGTGTGTAAATACTCGGAGGACGATGATGATCTGCTCCTCAGAGGCCTGTGATTGAGAGAAAAAAGGGACCTGTTGAAAAAGAAGCCATTTCATTAAGTAGCTAACAAAATACAAATCTCAATAACTCACGAAATAATTGTGCAACCTTCATTAGGCATTCCATCTGGGCAATTAGCTTCTTTTTAGCCGCGGGGAGTTATAAATGAGTGGCCGGTAATTGAAGCTAGCAGGCAGCGAGAGGCTGAGATGAAGTGAATTACACGATGTCATTAAAATAAATACATCAAATAATTGTGAGACGGAAAATAAATGGACTGAACGTGTGTAATTGTTCTTTCAGATTAGCTCCCGCGCTGAGACAGAGGCAGGATCTTCTCATGCTTTCACACCTACTGAATGGTGGCGCCGCAGGCGGCGCTATGGCTCCTCATGGAGGACCTGCTGCTTCTTGCTGCTCCGCTGCAGAGGACGAATCTCATCTCTGGTTGCACGTGCTGAGGCCGCGGCGCTGAGGCCTCCATTGTGCCGGCACGTCTTTGTCCTCTCTCGCTGATTACTTTCTTGATTTGCCTAAAAAAAAAAAAAATGTGGGGATTCCTACCCTTTTTTACCTTGAACTCTGCAGAGGAGCCTGCGGTTGAAACATTTCCACTTGAATTGATGGTGACCTGATTTATGGGCCTTATTGCGCCGTATAATTAATTTTATGCATATGACTTCCTTTACAATTACCGCGCGGGCCGATTGGAGAAGTTCACTGCGTATATGAAGCCATCAATAACTGCAGATTCATCAGGGGCGGGCTGAACATCTGCAGCAGATTTCCTGAAAAAGGGCAAACGCTTCAGGATGACTGAGCGCCCTAAAACAGCCGACAGAACAAACGTGAAGGAGATTTACAGACTCGGAGCACCCGCCGCTCGGCTTAAAACACCAAACGTCTGAGATTTGGATTCATTAACCTTCTATATACAGCTCGTTGTGACATCACATCAGCAGCAGCTGTGAGACAGACCAGCATGCTGAAAACACTGTTACACCAAAGATGCTGATTTTAATTATGACTGATTTTATTTGGAGGGCCGAAGCTGCCAATTCTGACAATTGTAAAAAGGAAAATATATGATGTACTAATAAAACTAATCGCACCATATACAAATAATAAATGAATAAATAAATAAATAAATAAATAAATAAATAAATTTTCTGCTTTATCTTGTATGTTATCATTATGTATACATTTATTCCTCTAATAATTTAATAATTCCATTTTTACTTTTTAATTCATCAGATTTTTAGTTGATGTCTTGTGTTTCTTTTGCTCATTGTTTTTTGTTTGGTTATAAAATATTTTGAAGGACTCACTTCAAATGCAAAATTAAAAAGTTGGTGTAATCATCAAGTGAAATGTCAGATTTCAAGGTAATTAAGAACCCGTGCCTGCTGAAATATTAAAACAACAACAACAACAACAACAAAAAACCCTCCCAACTCATTTGGATGCATTAAATGGTAATTAATATAATGTTTTAGTAATTTATTGTGTCATTTTTTAAGCCCTATTATTTTGCCACTTTTGGACCTCCTTAATGTTGAGATAAAGAAATCTGGACTGGAATTGTGTATTTAACAATCTTCAAACATTCTTTTTTATTTATTGGGACTACATGAAGGTTAGTTTACACCGGAATTAGTTTGATATCGAACATCTGTGGAAAACGCCGCTCTGTGGTTGGAGGTTTGAAGGTTTTTTGCATTTAAGCCCCCGTACACTCATTGAGAAGATGCCATAAGTTCATTACAAATTCACATTTTACAGCCACAGTCTGAAGACTGAACCTGGTTCCTGTGAACTTCAGAGTGTGACATAGAGGATATTTCTGTTGATTCACAAGATGCATTCTGGGAAAGCTGGAAATATCAAAGGTTTGATTTATGGCTACGCTTAGTGACCAGGATCATCTTTCATGGCGTGATGGCAAAAGTATTTCAGATGGTTTCTTTAAATATATTAAAAGGTTGTAGTTTTAATTGTTGGGGAGTGAGCCAGACTTCCTGTTTTCTGAGTCACCTGAAGGTGAAACGAGTCACTGACAGGTACGCTCAGACCGCTGAGCGTTACAGCGACAGGTGACGCTGATGTGTCTGAGCGTTTCCTCTCAGGTGTCACTCAGGAGAAGCGTGCCTCGTGATTGGACGTGGGGGCCAGCGGCTCAGGTCCAATCCTGAGACACGCTGAGTAAGAAGGTGACGAGCAGACAGAGAGGTCAGGAATAATGAAGAGCGAGAGATCCACTCAGGTACAACACAAAGAAAAATACATCAGCTCCAAGTTTTCAGGCCAAACACTCGATCATTGCTTTCATTTGTAGAAATTGGTTTATTTTTAGTTTATTTAGAGAAAAATCCCAAACTAATCCCAAGCTAATGTGCTAAGGCTGATTTGCTTTTTGTGCATCAAATGTTTGTGATGAGGTGAGCTGTCAATGCTGCTGACGTCACTCATTCCTGCACAAGGTGTCCTCAGGTGTGCTTTTTAACCCTTAACCTTGACCTTAAACCTGCCCACCTGGTGGAAGCAGGAAGAATGACAGCAATAATGAAAGTACCTGAAACAACCCCATAAAACACAGAGAGGAGGCTCATCCAAGAAACTCATTAATGAACAGAACAGTGTTCTTCAGTGTGGATCTAGCGCTCACCTTTCAGCTTGAGCCTTCATAGCGGGATTTCATGGGTGAGGAGTTTGCTTGACTGTTTGTGTCCTGCTTCCGAGCTTTGAAGCTTTAAGTTTTGTACTTTGTTTTCGGTTTCATGGAAAAAATGTGAAATAGTTGCAGAAAACATCTGCGTGTTTATGTACATGGACACTTTGTAAGTGGTTGGGTTTTTTGTCCATGTCCAAATATTTTTGTACTGCCTAAAGTAGAAATTATGCAGTACAGCCAAATATAAAAGTCAAACATCTCAGCGGCTGAAGGAAGATATGCTGGCCACAGAATGTGAGGATGAGGGCTTGTGCACCCAGGGCGCTGTCTTACAGGAGCACCGTGCTGCAGGAGGAGGAGCACAGCTCAGGTGTTGTCGCCGATCAAAGTATCAGCTGTGAAATGAGACTGCCAGCGAGCTAAAGGTCAGGAGGGAAAAAAGTTACCTTGAGTGCACGCAGAGGCGGCAGTGGTTGTCCCGGATTAATCTGGGAATCATTATCATGCATCTGTATGTGAATAAATCCAAGGAGCAGATACATTTCTCGATTAATTCAGCAGCACTGAGGGCATCTGCTGCCTTTCCACATGAGAGAGAGACAGAGGCGGCAGGAAACACAGCATCCACGCACCACCGGCCAAAAAGATTAGAATATATGTGTGCATTTATATTACCTCCTTTACTGTCAGCTAAATTATTCATGTCATCCAAGATTCCATTCAGTCCCAGCGAGTTTCCTGCTGCAGGTCATTCTAATACAGAGCTCCTGTGCTCACATTAACATGTTCCTCTGCACAGTTTGTCATTGTTTCGCAGAAGCACAGGCTGATGTGCTGCTGAGTGGATAAGAGATTTCAATTATGTGGACTAAACATGATGATGTCAGGAGTCAGAGCAGGATTTACACTGCGTGGTGGAGCCGGAAACGTGCAGCCGAAGATAATCTGGGTTTATGTCGTTCGTGGAGGCCTTTTTCAACTGATTTAATACTTTAATGCACATTTAAATGCACGAAGTTAAGGATGTGAAGGGGTGTATGTAAGTCAAAGGTCAAGCTGCAAAATGAAGACTAAAGCTGCAGTTCCTCTAACGTCCAGCAGAGACTCCAGCAGTGAGTCAGTACTGTAGGCGCCAATGTTAAAACTTTAACATGATGTGTTTTACACCCAAACCAGAGTTTTTCTGGAAGCAGTGCATCACAGAGTGTTTTCTTATAGGCTGTGGTGTTCCACAGGGCTCTATTATCGATCCTCTAGCTGCTAATTTAGCATTTTTGCTAAAGTGACCACAGTTCTGTACCATTTGCATTGTAGGCGCTTGTGCCTGTTGCTGTATTCTGCAGAAAGATAGGCATCACCACTCACAGAAAACCTCCACATCAGTGCTGATACAGGAGGAGAAGCTTCATCTTTTCCATGCATTGCACGACCTCTTTCTGTATCATCTGTGAACCTCTGTAGCTTCTGGGCTGACGCGATCATAAACTCATGTGTTGAATGTCGGTGGAGGTGGCTCCAGCAGAGCGGCACCCATGCAAGGTGGTTACATATATTGAGGGGTGTACAACAGGCTGAAACGGCACCAAAGGGAGTCTTTCTTTGTCTCACACAGTGTCACTTGTGAAGGCGAGATTGGTGTTAGGCTTGTTTAGACATTAACCTCCTAAGACCCAAACTCTTTCATGGCATGCATTTTTAATTTCTCCTTGCTACTGGGCTGATTGGGACCTGATGAATGTAAAAACAAAGAATTACGTGATTTTGTTTTTTTACCTGAGTTCTGTTTCTGAGAAAAATGAGATCCACATATGAGGACGTTCGTTTTAAATTCCGATAGAACAGTGGCAGTATAATGTCCTCGTAAGTGAATATCAGACCCTTGTAGAACAAAATTTAGTTTTTTGGTCTAGACAACCCAAAATGTGATGTCCACATATGTGGACGCGAGATCCTAGGAGGTTAAAGAAAGTCCTGCCATGTTTGTTGATGGCTGAGTAGTCAGAAGAAGAGATTCTGTGTGCTGATGGTGGCGTGGACCAGAGGTGGCATTTCCTCTGGGGATCAGATTTGATGCTGATCTATGGACAGCAGAGCCTCACCTGGACGTACGTGAAAGCTCTTGAACGCTGGGCTGAGCGTCGATGAAACGCCGCCGCCACCACAGAAGAGCTTCCTGTGAAACAGGAACAGATGGCCCGAGCAAAACAGCTCATTTGGACCCCAACAAAGAGCCACCAATGATTTAATGATCATTTCTCATTCAGCCATTATTTCTATGGGCAGATAATCAACTGACACACAATCTTTCATTTGTTGCGAGGCTCGTGCACGGGCAGAAGGAGCTCGCAGGAGCGTCGCCTCCTTCCCGCCGTGAACGATGATGCTGATTAGAAGCTGTTTTTATGACGCACCTCTTTCAATTAAAGGCCTCGTAATGAATGCGTCCCCTGACAGGTGTTTTTGTTGTCGCCGCTCTGATTTACATGGCAGACTAATTTGGTGGAGAGGCTGATATAAAGCAGGTCCCCCCCCCAACCACCCACCTCCACCCCGCCTCCGTGTAAAGTCCTGCTCCGAATGTGTTCCCATGTAAACACACAACAACGCGCAGGTGATGCAGCGCCGGGCTAATGAGTTGTGCAGGTGAAGCTGCTGCAAGAGGCGCAGCAGACCTGAGGTGCAGGTTAATTAATGAAGTGGCGGGGGCTTCCTGGCGCCCCGGGCGGAGGGTCGCAGCACCGACAGATGCCCCATTACAATGTTAATGATCGCAGGGCGCGGGTCACGTAATCATATTCAAAGCTTTTCTACAGATAACAATCAGGAGCGCACACGCCGCTGATGGCCTCGCTGATGAGGAGCTGCTTCAGAGCATATGTGGCCAACCCTGCCCAGCCCCACCCGCTCTCTCCCACCTCCACCATCGCTGGCTGAATGGCTGAGGTCCCGGAGGACCGATCAATGCGATCAGGGCCCGATAAGATCTGCTGGCGGCATGCGCTTCGCACTCTCAGCGGGGATCCATCAGCAGCTCTGCAGGTCCCCAACACCCGCAACACCTCCACCCACAGCTCACAGCGACACTATTCAACATGTCAGAGCTGAGACTGAAGCATCAATACCTGCAGGATTAAAAACACTTTCAGGTAAAAACTTCTCCACCCTCAATAAACACGAAGCAGTGAAATAGATAAAATTGTTTATTTATTCAAATAATTATGGGCATAAAAGTTTCATAACTTATATTTTTGTTTTTGTATTAATTTATTTATTCAGAGAAGGCTTGCAGAGTGTGTGGAGCTTTTATTTGTTATTTTCTCATTTTTATATATTTTATGTTGGTGCTTCTTGGGATTATAAATTCATTTATTGTAATCTGAATTTCATGTATTATTTAAGGATTATTGCGTATTTGTGTTAATTTGTTGTTTCAGTCATTATTATATACAATATATATTTACTATAACATTAATTTTACAGTTTTTTTTTATTTGCTTGATTGAAAATTTGAACTGGCCCCATGTTTTATAACAGTGCATACAAAATATTTAATTGAATTTATTTATTTATTTTTTGTATTTAATTGTGTGTTATCCACTGATTTCATGTTTGTTGCATCCTTAAAGTTTTAATTATTTATTTATTTTAAATTATTTATTTATTGTATTTTAAATATTTAAAGAAAGAAGAAGAATAGACTAGAGTAGAATAGAATAGAACCTTATTAATCCTTTGGGGAAGTCCCCTCAGGGAAATTATGATTCCAGTTCACATTATATACAAATAAGAAAAAAATACCAAGCGGAAATAAAAGATTAAGAACAAAAATATTAGCAGCAGTGAGAATTTAAGAGATGATAATTAAAGTAAGTGTAAAGACATCATAAATATAATGAGCGAGTGAATACATCTGTTATCTGCTGCTTTGTTTCAGCAACTCCTGACCAATCAGAGCCTCTCGTTTGCCGACAACATTTCTTCCTACTTTTTTCTCTGTGTTAATTAATATGAATCCACCTCTCGGCCTCTGTGTTCCTTCAAGTCACACTGTTTGAATTAAAGCTCGAGCAGCGCTTGGAGCTTCAGCCACAGGTGCTCTGAGCGCTACCTCCAGCCTCACAGCTTTCAGGACACAGGAGCTGTGCTCCACTGTCGATTCGTGGAGGGTTTCTGCTGCTGAAGGTCCGGATCTGTCACAGATGAGGGAGGATTCAGCCCTCCTCCCTCTGTAATCTGGGCCTAGACTGGAGCCTTTTCACTGCTTCGAGGACATTTCCATTAGTCGAATGCAGAAGTGAGGACCAGAGGAGGACGTCTTCCAACTGTAAAATAATTCATCTCGAGCATGCGGCTGCATCAGAGGGGGCGGGGTGAGCATTGGCCCGTGATGTGGAAAAAATGAAGAGAGGCCAGGAGGCAAAGCGGGTGAAATTTATTTTTCAACCTCTGTCAGGAAGGTGCATTAATCTAAGAACGGGGTGCGAGTCCTCCGTCGGCGGCCACTCCCCTGCTCCCTCATCCCAAACATTAAATATCACCTGCCGTGATTAATCCCAACTTAATTAAATCCATCAGCCAGACAATAGCCAGCCAATGAGCTATGTAATCATTCACGTAGTAAATTAAAAGAAGGGAAGGCTCCTCGGCATGCTCCTCCTGACAGAGATGGAGAGCGTGGAGCAGGAGGTCCCTGAAACTCAGCTGCAGGAGGAGCACGAGGAGAACGCACGTATCAATTACAGCCGCCGCCATTAGTCACAGAAAATTAATCGCCGACTGTTTTGATGATTGAGTCGTCGTTTTGGTCATTTTCTGAGGAGGACAGTCAGACGCTAGACGGCTTCCTGCATCACGTGACGGGAACGTGAAGATCTCCGTCTGAAGGAGGCCGTGCAGGACGATGAGTCGAAGGTGGAATGGTTTCAAAGGAGGAGTACACCAAAACCACGAAAGGTGAACTTAAAGAAGTCGTTCCAGTTTAGTAAAGATTTAATTCACTTTTTTTAAAACTGCTAAATCTCATGCTTGAGGATTTGCTCTTTGGCTCTTTTGGGGTTGGAGGCCCAGAGCAGAACGACCACCAGTTCTGAAGAAAGATTTGATGTGAGCGGCATCCTGCGTGTACAGAGGAGAAACTTTCTGTTTGCTGCTTTCAGCCTATCAGATTTCAGGATTCAATGCTTTTCTTCATCATGTGACCTGCAGATCTTTGAGGTGTGTGGGTTGGATCTGAGCTTTGATGTTACACTGAGCTCAGTTTATTTGATAAAAATAAAAACTGCAGGGACGGGAAGCCGGACTTTGAGCCAGGCACACATAAACACCTGAACTCACCTTTACGGCTCCAGCACTCGGATGTTCATCTCAAAAATCAGAGAAATACAAATCCATCTGCAATCTTCTCAGGTTACCATAGTGACGTACCCCACCATCATAACCCTGAAAAATCTGGCCTCTGGGTGGAAATACAGATACACAGTCTGTGATCTGAGGAGGTCACGGGAAGTGTGTAACACACAGAGACACACACACACGGGCTGTGTAATAGGCAAACAGCAGCCACAGCTGGGATGTTAATGCCAGCAAACAGGATTATCCTCAGAAAGGATTTCTCTGCTAAGCATTTCCTCTTAATTAGATTTCTCAATCTCAGGGATGAATTGCCTTTTAGCGGCGAGCGCTGCCACTCAGGGAGCTGTTAGCTCCTTATAACTGAATTAAATGCATAATTAGTGATACAATTACATTTGCACAGGGGCTTTTGTATTTGTGTGAGTAAAGGAGATGGAGGTGGAGGGTGGGGAGAAGAGCTGACATGTGATCCATGAGGGAGAATGTGCAGCTCAGGAAGCTGCCAACAGGTGAACTGTGAGGAGACCACATGTGCATGCTGACAGGCGCCTCATATTCACTGTAACGGCCCACAGGATTCAACAGAGCAAAAAAATCTATGGTAACTGCTCCAAATTCAAACATCCAGGCTCAAACAAGACAGATGGTGATGACTGATGGGGTCACAGGGTCAGCATCAGAACCTGCAGTTCCTCTAATGTCCAGCAGAGGCAGCAGTGAGCCACTCCCCACAGACCACAGTGTTAAAACTTTAAAGCAGAAATAAACACGTTAACAGCCTGATACACAAACTCAATGTAAAAACTAAACTGGATATAAAGGTGGGATAAGTGGTATAAGTAAAACCTTTATCACACCTGAAACATCTGGACATTTGACATGATGTCAAAAGAGTCTTTCTTGAAGCAGTAACCATCAAAGATCAATGTGAGCCACAAAAACCAGAGCAGGGCATCGCAGAGTGTTTTCTTACAGGTCGAGGTGTTCCACAGGGCTCTTTCATCGATCCTCTACTTTTCTGAAATTATATTCTTCTTTGTCAAAGTCCAAAATGTTTCCTCCCTAATAACACCTGTACAGACAGAGAATGTTTTTATAACTCATCTGTTTAAATTGTAAGGCTTAAAAAGTTTGCATTATGAATGTGGCCTCTTTTACTGACAGACGGATGGTGACATCGGTGGCTGAAGCTGCTAGCTTCACCTGAACTGGACCTCTGACCGTGTTTGTGCTGTTGGAGCCATTTTTAATGACATCATGTGACCAATACTATGGCTGCTGTGAGGTTAATGTCCTAACAGAGCGTGCAAGAGAAATTAGTGTTACTGAGCACTAATTACCATGTATCTGTGTCTGTATGGATGCAAACTGATGACTAAGTGCTCCCTCCCTCCAGTTTAAATATGGTCATCTCTGGTGGCAACAAAAAATCTGCTTCACACTACACAACCAACAGCTGATGTCACAGGTGCTACGCCAGCCTTAGCATCTCTTTTCTTTTGCTGTTGTTTTGTGGTGAAAGTTTAAGAAACACCTGAAGACTGTCTGAAACAGGAACTTAAAGCACATGATTCATAAAATCTCGCTGCTCAGTAATGACTGACGCTCTGAAGGTCGGTGACATCAGGAATGACGCACGTGCTCTGTTTGTGCTGAAAAACAGGAAGAAAGAGCTTCTCCAGTGTGAGCTGCAGAAGGACCATGTGACCTCAGGTAGAGCTGCAGAAGTGACATCATCAACCAACAAGCACCAAAAACACCAGTGATGAACTCTGAGCAGATTTATAGACCAATGAACGTCACGTCATGATTTCCACCACCTTCAGGCTCCGCCCCCTTGTGCCTCATTGAGCGGTCCTCCTCAGATGATTACGATCTCTCTCACTGACTGAGCAACACACTACATGTGCTCAGGTCTTCAAGAGGATCCGTCCCTGGGGTCACAGCGAGCCACAGGTGGGTCATCAGACCGCTCGCCGCCTTCCGCCACACGCCATCCAGTTTGTGAGCGATATATTCATTACCCATCAGCTCTTGATTAAAGATCTGGCGTCCATGACTGTCCCCGTGACATCTCCCTCTGTGGCCCCAACCCTTCCCCCCCACCAAGGCCCCACGCTGCCACGGTCATGTGACGGAGGATATTAATGGCCGCCCTCTCTCAACCACTTGACATGTTGCTCCAGCTGTCAGTCTGCTGCCGCCGCCGTATGAGTCTCTGGCTGGGAGAGTGCCAGCGGCGCGTTGACCCATCCGTCACTGTCAGCGAGCGGCCGGTGATGAATGGTCCACGGATGCGCGGCAAGGATGGAGGGGCGAGGTGCAAGCGGGGCGTGAGCTTGGGCGCGTGCACTGCACAGGAGCTGTGATTATGAATTCAACGGGAATCTGAGTAGGAGCCTCAGGGGTTAATGTGAGCACTACAGGAGCGGTCATGTGACAGGCTGAGGCTGGATATCACATTCATACACTTCTCATTTGTTTCCTTGGGTTTCATAAAGTTTCTGAGCGTGGTCACCGTGAAGGACTTGGAGGAACCTGCAAGAGCGGGTTTCACCTTGAGGAAAAATATCCCAAAACTTTCCCTGAAAAGTGGCTGAATAAATAAAACAGTCACCTCTGTGCAGCAATCGGCATGAAAAAGTGTTCCCACTGAATTAGGCAGGATTTGTGGGCACAGAGTAGCAGAATGACTTTGAATATTTCTTATCATGGTGCAATAATAATCTGTATATAATAATAATAATCATGTCTGTGTGGCAAAAACCTCTTTAACCCTTTAAGACCTACCATAGAACCAAGTCCGCCAGAGCTTATGTTATATTTTTACATGCTGTAGTGCCATTTTTTGGGAGCATTTCAAGTTGATATACATCAATACAACTGTTATAGCCCAAATTTTAATAATATGTATGCATTAAGTGCATAATAATTACATAAATTGCAAAAAAGTGCAATAAACTACAAAAAAAATAATTGAAAACCGTTTTTGTTTTTTTAACATATATTTCTAGTTAGAGAAATTTAAGAGGCTTATCCCTCAAAACTGTAAATACAAAAAATTTGCACAAAATAGTTTCCACCACAGGAAATTTATTTTAAGTGTCTTCATAGTTTTATTTTTGAAATACATCAATTTTTATATACTGCAGGAAAAACGAAAATAAATATTATACTGCAAATTTGCAAAAAAACAGCATATGCATCAAAATAAACTATTTCCAGCAGTGCAACATGAGTCCTAAGCATCCCAGAAACGACACAGAAAGTCATAAAGTCAAACATAACTTTTAAAAACACCAGTATAGGCTCATGAGGCCCTGATGGTAAAAAACTACATTTCTGCAAAATGACGTCACTTCCGGTTTCGGGCAGGTCATGGCGGACATGCGATAGTTCGTGCTGATGGACGTAGGAAGCGTTACAAACAGCTGATCGGATCGGCAAAGCGTGTTTCTGGAATATTATGTTTTTGTTGCTGCAAGTGCTTTTTATGTAGTTTTTGCAAAGCTTTATGTGGAAGGAAACTGTGAACTAGGACAAGCTGATGGCATAAGATGTAAGTACAACTCCTCCGGTTTCATATGAAAAAAAAATTATTGTGCTAGCTTACGTGGTTGCAGAGCTACCGGGATTTAAAAACAGTTACGCAAAACGGAGCGTGCCCGCTTCGACCGGCTTTAAAGGGTTAACAGTCACACGTTTAAACTCAGAACACCAGACTGTATATAAAAGATGGATGTAGCTACATGCAGTGACATATTGCTGTTCAATTCAGTTTTATTTATATAACACAAAATCACAACAACAGTCGCCTCAAGGTGTTTTATACTTTAAGGTAAAAACCCTATAATAATACAACTGAGAAAACCCTGCAATCAGACGACCCCCTATGAGCAAGAGCTTTGGTGACAGTGGGAAGCAAAAACTCCCTTTTAAGAGGAAGAAGCCTCCAGCAGAATCAAGCAACAGTCCCAGTGTTAGGGTTCCTGGGTCGGTGACCCAGTGTTTTGTGTTTTTGGTTATTTGATTTTGTTATTTCATTATATTCTAGCTTTGCTTTACAGGTTTTTCTTAGTTAAGGTCCTCTGGGTGGGGTTTGGTTAGAGTTTTAGTGTTTTGGTTTTCTGTCTGTGTTTCTTTAGTTGCTCTGTCTCCCCTATCACCTGTATCCCCTTGTCTAGTTCGCGTCTCTGTGTATCCTTAGTTCCTATATCCCTGTGTTCAGTCAGTGTTTGTGTCTGCCCTGGTCCCACGTCTCTGTTCCCTCTGTAGTGCCTGCATGTGAGTCTGTGTTATGTGTTTCCTGTTTTACTTTGAAGGTCTCTGTCTTATCTCAGTGTGTTCAGTTTATGCTTCCTTTGGTCTCGTCAGTTCTGATTTGCCCCAGCTGTGTTTCCCTCCTGTTATTCATTCCCTGATTGCTCCCTCTGTGTATTTAAGCCCTGTGTTTCTCTGTGTCCGTGTCGCGATCTACCGTTTACCTTGCTGTGTGTTCTGTCATTCCTCCAGTTTAAGGTTATTTTGAGTTTTTTCAGTTATGATATATTTTGAGTATCACATTAAAGCCATTTTGAGTTCACGACTGTCTCCGGAGTCTGCACCTTGGGTCCTATTCCTGTCTGCACACAGCCACACCTAACACCCAGTATGTCATTCTCTTTCTTTCTCTACGAAATCTAAACTCTGCTTTTACTTCAAAATGGTTCCTACCAGCCTGCAGTTCCTCTGAACAGAATTTTCAAAAAATATACTGCATTTCCCCTCTGATTTTTTTTAAGGAAACACATTTATTCCAGATAATTCAGAATTTGTTATTTCAATATTTGAGTTTTTCCTTCTAAATTATGAGATTTACACCTGTAACTGTTATTAAAGTATTTAATATGAGAATTTTTTTTCCATTAAATTTTTCTGATGTTATAATCCCTGAATTATTATATTTTTCTACATATCTTTATGTAAATGTATTTAAGAAGACAATATTCATTTTTATGATAATTGTACTTGTAATTGCAAGCAGAATATTTTGATTTTTAAAATCTCTAAGACTGTCCGGTCTTAGATGAGTGCTCCAGTGGTGGGAGAATAATTATATTTTTTAAAGACACATTTAAAATTCTTTGATAAATTGAGTTTTTTTTTCTGAAAGATTTATGATTTCAGGTTCCTGCTTGTGAATTTATGACTATAATTTAAAAAGATACTCAGCTTTTTTTTAACATGAATGTACATGCTGAAAAAAAAGGGGCGATCGTGGCTCAAGAGTTGGGAGTTCGCCTTGTAATCGGAAGGTTGCCGGTTCGAGCCCCGGCTTGGACAGTCTTGGTCGTTGTGTCCTTGGGCAAGACACTTCACCCGTTGCCTACTGGTGGTGGTCAGAGGGCCCGGTGGCGCCAGTGTCTGGTAGCCACCCCTCTGTCAGTGCGCCCCAGGGCAGCTGTGGCTACAATGTAGCTTGCCATCACCTGTGTGTGAATGGGTGGATGACTGGTGGTGTGAAGCACTTTGCTATACAAATACAGACCATTTAATATGAGATTTTTTTTTTACCTTTATGACTTTCTAATCCCTCAAATAATCCAGGTTTTCTCTATATAGTATATCTATTTACTACTTTAAGGGAAATTCATGGAGGTTTCTGTGTGAAAAATGCCTCTATTTTAAGACAAAAATGTTCTAATTTAATCAAAGAGTGTCTCTGATCTTTCCTCTGACGTCTGCTGCTGGATGAAACCATCAATGACAGTAATGAAAGTGATTCTCTCTCAGTGTTGGGTCTGAACAGGCCGATGTGATCTCCTCTCTTTGAGCTGGAGTTTCGGTGCTAAAGAAGCATCAATGTTTAATTGACTTTCACCTCTCCTTGTCCACTGAGCTGATGTATGCAAAGCAGGAGGCAACTGTGCAACTGTCCACAACAAACACACGTCTTTAAGAGCCGAGATGATCCTTTAATCCAATTCCACACGGCAATCAAAGATGCATGAATCAGGCCCATTATGAGCGGACCTATGGCTGCGCCGGGCCTCCCTGCATGTCATTATTGGGGGGCTGTGCCTAACAAAGCTGCTTTTAATGAGATTCCACAAAGCTCCAAATCAGGATCCCCCCTCACTAATTCGCTTAAAAATCATTCATTCCCAAAGAGCGAGGAGCAAGGAGAGCATTTGTCCTCCCCACAACTTCAGCTTCAACCTTCACAGGCAGGAGGCCCCCGTCCTGTGTGTGTGTGTGTGCGTGCGCGCGCGTGTGTGTGTGTGTGTGTGTGTGTGTGTGTGTGTGTGTGTGTGTGTGTGTGTGTGTGTGTGTGGGGGGGGTTGATTAACTCTAATGTCCTCAGTGTCCCTAAATGCAGATCTGGCAGCTGGAGGGGCTCCGGAGGATAACTCATCCCACGCAAAGCTAATAAAATCAAATAATGCACGGCTAATGCTAGCAGCCTTTATGAATAGGAAAATAAATATGATATTCAATTACGAGTTTATACACACACACAGAATTCAATTTCTATCCATCTCTTCTATGAGGGTCGATCGGGCGCCTTTTCTGAGCTAAACAGAGAAATGAGAATATAAAATGGCATCAGTCACACGGAGCGTCGTAACGCAGCGCGCTGTCAGCCGACGCACGCCGCCCGAGGTGTTCACACGCACATCCACATGCCTTAAATTACCTCGGAGCGACCGGCTGTCAGAGCCAGTCGATACATCTCCCTCAGGTGAGTGTGCCACCAAGAAGGATGAACATATTGTAGCTCACGTCTTTCTCGAGCCATCCGTTATGATTGGGAAATTACAAATTGGAAGTTGGAGTGCAGACAGAGCGAGCAGAGGCAGATCCATCAAAGTGAAGCGTCACTGCTTTCGCTACAAATTATTTCACTTATCTAAGATGAAGTCCCGCAAACATTCATAAAGATTCAGTCTGTTTGCTGGATATTTCACATTTTCCAGAAGTGTTTTCTCTCTAATGTTCCCGCCATTTATTGAAGTGAAGTACCAACATGCCGAACATGTTTAATAAATCCAGTTTGTTCCAGATTCTTTGATCGTTCTCAGAATTTCTTTATTATTGGCTCACACGAGTCTTTTCTTAAAGGTGGCAGCGTTTAAATCATGGCACATTTACACAAACCCAACCAAGACTCGCTCTTTGCAATCTGCTTACACTCTCAGCCACTTTATTAGGTACACCTGTTTAACTGCAAATATGTAATCAGCCAATCACATGGCAGAAGCTCTGTGTGGCTGAGCATTGCATGGTTCCTGATCTGCTGCGATTTTACCACCAACCATCTTTTGAGCTCACAGAGTAAACATCCAGCCAGCAGCAGCTCTGTAGGAGGAAACGTCCTGCTGAGGTTGGAGGTCAGAGGAGAAAAGACAGACTGCTGCAAGCTGATAAGAAGGTAGTCATTACATCCAAGGTCTACAGAAGACCATCTCTGAACAGGCTACAGCAGCAGAAGACCACACAGATGGCAGGATCAGAGTTTGGATTAACACAAAAGCACAGATCTATCCTGCCTGTGTCAGCATTTCAGGCCACTGAGCATCGTTTAAACTCCACAGCCTGCCTGAGTGTTGTTGCTGACTAGGCACTTATGACCTCAGTGCACCATCTTCACCATCACAGAGACTGAGTTCACTCCACAGTCACAGTCTCAGTCCACTAGGTCACCTTTAGGATGCACCTGACACACCTGCAGCAGCTTATGATGATGTCAGATGATGTTGTGACATCACTGATTTCTGAGGAATGTTTCCAGCAGTGCTTCACAAAAGGAGCGCAACCCAGAAGGAACAAGGTGTACCTAATAAAATGTCCTGTTAGTGTATATAAATTGAATAGACTGTAAATAGAAGCAGCGTCTTTATCTTTATATAGGAGTTTTGGAGCTTGCTGCCTGCCTCTGACCTCGAGTCATCAGTCTAGCCTCAGTCATGTGGCTAGACTTAATATTAAACCTTTCCACTGGAGAGCACATCAGAGCCCGCAGGAATCAAACCGAAGTAAAGCTCTGATGTGAAACATTAACAGAGTCGAGTCAGCGGCAACGAGCTCAGAGGTCATATTCGGGCTGCTGATGTTCCTGTTACTGTGTGGGACTCAGGAATGTGAGCAGACTGAAGTCTTTGAGCTCTGTGAGGGAATCCAGATTACAGTGACGTGTTTATTATTATACATGTTTTAATTAAGTAAGAGCTTTTTACTTCAGTTATAAGTTTGTGTGAACTCAGAATAAAAAACAGCTCAACTAGCATCTCATAACATGTTTTAAAGCAGTGAGTTTTAAAGTGAAGGTAACTTATTAATGTTATTAAGGTAGAAACTAAAAAGCAGGAAACTAGTGATTGTGTGAATGCCTCACAGGCAATTACTTAAACTACTTCCTCAGTTTTTGTGCTATTTTCACTGTTCAAATTTTAAAAAATTATGCTCTTTCCGGCTATGCCTTTTGGTGCTCATAACTTCTATACTTTTAAGATGTTGAATTTTTTATGCAATTTTTCTGCCCATTTAAATGAATGGAACACATTATCAATGTGGTCACTTATTTGTGCTTGCCAGCCTGAGCTGTGTTTTAGCTCAGTGAGGTGAGCAGCCGTTCTCAGACCGGGAAGCCCGGGTTTAAATCCCGCCTATGGCAACATTTTTTTCAGTTAACAGTTAAACTTTAACTCTTTTCAACACAAATTTCAGCTGCTTTACCTCTTTTCAGCAGAATTTTCAGCTTTTGCACCCCTTTTCAGCACAAATCCCACCCTTTTTAGCCGTTTTAAGCAGAAACCTCTTTTCAGCAGAAATTCTGCTGATTGACCTCTTTTCAGCAGAATTTTCAGCTTCTTTCACCTGTTTTCAACAGAATTTTCAGCTTCTTTCACCTGTTTTCAACAGAATTTTCAGCTTCTTTCACCTGTTTTCAGCAGAATCTTCAGCTTCTTTACCTGTTTTCAGTGGAATTTTCAGTTTTTCCACCTCTTTTTAGTTACCTGAGAACCATTTTGGCTCAGTGAGATGAATATCCACCTTAAGACCAGGGGGACTGGGTTTGAATCTAGCTCATGGCAACATTTCCTTTAAGCACACTGTTCAACTTTGTAACCCCTTTTAGTACAAATTTCAGCTTCTTTACCCCTTTTCAGCAGAATTTTTGGCTTTTCACCTCTTTTCAGCAAAAAATTCTGCTTCTTTACCTCTTTTCTGCAGAATATTCAGTTAATTCACCTCCTTTCAGCACATAGTGCTGTTTTCAGCAGGTTCCACTACAAGGCATTCACACAGCATTTTTGCAGGAAATGCAAATTTTTCCAGTAATCTGGTTGATTTGCATTTGAGTTCAGCTCAGTCCACAGAATGAAGGATTTATCTCAATCAGATGTTTGCATCTCTGCCAGTCATCTTTCTGTCAGTTGTGCATTTGACTAGTTAACATGGTCACCTGAGCTGAGAAGCTCAGAGATGATTGGTGGAGGTGGATGAGGCTCAGGCTGCGGTGTATCATGTGACCTCTCTGAGAGCGGCTCTGCTGTCACACATGCTGAGAGCTTCATGAAGCAACAGATGGGACTTCCTCCTCCTCACATCAGCCGGATTAGACCAACATCAGGTGTTTTGAAAGCTGCTGGACATCAAGGCGTTTGACTCAGACACACCCGGGAGGTCTGGGCGTGCTCCGTGGAAGAAAGGCGGTGAGAGGCTGCGGTGTCGCGGAGATCAGACCACCTGTCAGAGCTGGCCTGACGGGGTTCATGGGCGGCGTGGTTCTTAACTAAAGCGCCGACTTTCTTTAACTAAACTCTCCCATCTGTTGAGTGGCCATTGTCTGTTCAGTAATGCAGCTGCAGGGCTCCTCCTCCTCCTCTTATTCAAATACTGTTACTAACCACTGATTTATTCATTGGCTTTACACAGTCCACTATCCCACCCCCTCACACACAGACACAACCCCCCCCCCAAACACTCCAGTCGTCCTTTTACTGCCCGACACGTCTCATCCTGCTCTTTATTCCTGTCCACTCAGACCTCCCAGCACCCAGCTGTCACTCCAGACTCGCCTTCCTCGCTCTTCACTGCAAAACCCACACCCTCAGACTCCGGCCACAGCAGCATGTCATAATCTCCTATCAATAATTCATTTGATTCAGCATGGAATCAGCTTTAAGAGCAAAAGATAACCCCTGAGATCCTCAGTGGAGCAAAAAAAATTACATTCAAGTAACGATTAAATATTTTTAAAATACATTTTTAACCTTAGAAGATGAACTGGTTTCATAACATAAAATAAATCTGAAAACTTTATGGTACCTACATGTTTTCTTCAGCAAGAAAAAATTCATGATTTAAAGCTTTTTAAAAATTAAATCAGTGTCCGAAACACGTCCCCACTAAGCTGTGCTAATTTAGCCGCTTATTAGCAAATGCCAACCCACATTTCACCAACTGCAGTATTGATGCACCCACACTTTTATTCTATCTGTCAACATATTTAACTCATTATAACTCAGGGCTATGTTGGAGAGAGCCCACTGTTCTACTGCAGGACTAACATGACACTCACGTTAATCCAGAATCACCGTTAACCTGCCCAGTGCACGTCTTTGGACTGTGGGAGGAGGAGAACCCAGAGAGGACCCACGCAGAGAGGAAGCAGATGGATTCAGATCCTTCTCGCAGTGAGGTTGAAATGAATCCAATCCAGGGACCAAAAATAAATCCAATAAAAATACCAGAATGAAATATTTACTTAATTTATTTTCACTGACAGTTGTTAATCATGCTCACGTTAGTCCTTGCCCTGCTGTTAGTCTCGCTTTGAGTGCACCATCTCACACACAGGGAGGAGCAGACAGGACGGACAGGAGGAGAGAAATAATATCAATCAGACATTAAGTTTGTGTAAGAGCCATAAACGTTTACGCACACAGAACACGAAGAGAGAAAAGGGAAAGAAACACCATCGCTGAAGCGTCACGTACACTCATGCTGACCAGTCCGCACCAAACATGAAACATGGATGTTTCTGCAAAATTACAAAGAAAACCTGCAGACTGCTGTCGCTGTGAGCTTCCTCCAGGCTGTAACTCAGATACTTGAGCTAGCTTTTATGGCTCAGGTACGTGATGCCAGATAGAAACCGAATGTCAGATTGGTGTATCGAAGCCTAATAAAGTAGTTCTGGTCCCTACAATAAATAAATAAATAATAATATCAACATAAAGTCTAAAAATACAGGTCCCACATGGACATGAACCCCAGTCTCAAATTCAAATTCAAATTTTATTTGTCACACACACACAACCATACACAGTATGACATGGGGGTGAAATGCTTGTAGCTGTACAATGCCCGACCATTAAATGACAGAAGAAAAGTTTTACAATATTTACAATTTACTACAAAAATTTACAAATTAACTTAGGAATTTACAGTAAAGAATGTGCAAATAGCAGAAGAGATTATAAAGATAAGGATTATAAATTATAGGAATTATAGGATTATAGGAAATGTGTGTTGGTGCGTGTGGTGACGTGTGTGAGAGTCCAGTCTTATAGTGACGTGTTTGGGAGAGTCCAGTCTACACCTGGTTCAGGCCCCGAATAGCCTGGGGGAAGAAGCTCCTCTTCATTCTCTCTGTTTTGGCCTTAAGGGAGCGGAAGCGCTTCCCAGACCTCAACAGTGAGAAGAGTCCATTGTTGGGATGGGAGAGGTCCATCATAATCTTCCTAGCTTTGGACTTGTACCACTTGGTGTAGATGGACAGCAGGTCAGGGAGCTCTGATTGAATGATGCGTTCTGCTGAGCGCACCACCCTTTGCAGATCTCGTCTGTCCTGCTTGGTGCTGTTCCCAAACCAGGTGCAGATGTTTGCCGTCAGGACGCTCTCGATGGTGCAGGAGTAGAAGTTCTTGAGCGCCTTCAGTGGCAGATGGAAGTCTCTAAGTCTTCTGAGGAAGAAGAGACGCTGACGGGCTTTCTTAACCAGGGTGTTGATGTGACAGGACCATGACAGGTCCTGAGTGATGTGGACACCCAGGTACCGGAAACTGTCCACTCTCTCCACTGGCGTGCCACTGATGATGAGGGGTTTGTAATTCCTCGCCTGCTTTGTAGTGAAGTCCACGATCAGCTCCTTAGTCTTGCTGATGTTTAGGAGGAGGTTATTCTCCTGGCACCAGGTCTCCAGGTTCCTAATCTCCTCCTCCTCCTTGTTGAAACTCCTGTTTGTTGTACTATTCTCAGTATTTTTCAGTTATTTTTTCTGTTTTGTTTCTTTTATTTTACATGTTTAATAAATCTGCCCTTTGACCTTCTGTGGACTTCGTGTCCATCTGAGGATGGGGCAGGTTAACCTCCTGATTAGATCTTTACTCTGGAAGGCAGGACAGGCATCTTGTCCCCCTGTGGGTGATCTGCTCCCTGCAGCCAGCCTCTTTGTGGCTGATTTCACGGCATATTCACCTCTATGTTAAGCCCTCAGTGAGGCTGACAGTCTGTCGTGGTCAGTATACTAAACAGATACCGCCACTTAACGCAGCCGACTGAGGGAAATATGGCCTCTTTTATGAAGGAGGATTTAAGTGATGAGTGAGCGTCATCGCCCATGAAGCTGTCAGCTGAAGAGCGGCGGTCGGTCGAGGTCAGACCCGAAACCATGGTGGGAATCAGCCATCAGAGTGGGCGGGGGACAAAAAGCCCACCCAGTCTTTAGCTGGACTTTAATTCGAGGCTGATTTTTGTTATGCAGCTCCCCCACCAGCGCCACCAGCCTTCACCCTGCCGGGCAGAGCAGTTTTACAAGCCCCCCTGCAGCCCATGAATAAAGGCTGACGGTGGCAAAGAGGCCCGGAGCTGCTGTCTGACTGCACACAGCACGTTGTAATAAAGTGGGCCATTCATTCTCTGCTTGCCGAGGAGGGGGGAGCGTTTCAGCTACACTGCGCGTGTATGAAGCACCGGCCTTGTCCAGCTGCTTTCACTTTAATTCATCTTCAGATTTGAGCTTTTCGGCCAACGTTTCCTGCCATATCCTTTGTGGCGGCTGCGGCGGTGGGATGAGATGATGAGGCGGATGAGTGGCCACTCTTCTTCTGCTGTTCGAGTGGAGAGTCGGAGCACTCAAAGACACTCAGGCCACAAGGACGGATCAGCAGCAAAGCACACAGAAAATACACAAATGTCACTCACTGAAGAGTTTTAGAGATCAGCCACTGCCCGCTCTCCTGAGTCAGCTCTGAGTTTTGTTTCATCTTTGCTCTCCGTCTGCTGCTCAGCTTCCTACTGATCCTCTACACTTGGTGCTCCTGCAGGTAAAACTTTAAATCTGAGCTGCAGATCGTTTTCCTCACTAAATAACTGCTCATTTAAAAGGTTGGTAACACACATGTTCCGGCTGCTGGCCCTTGGTTTTTTTCTAATACAGGGTGGATAATCCTGGACAGGAGCAGGTTTACTGAGACCAGTGAACACTGACAGAGCCATGTGCTGACACATTTAATGTGTCCGTCATCACTGAATAATTATAGATGACCAAAGGTCATAATGAAACTGACTAATTTTAATCATTTCAGGCAAACTGTATATTTAGTTTCACATATTCACATGAATCCCAGGAATTTTTAGCTTGGTGGGGGGATGCAGTCTCGTTGCTGTGTTTCCTTCCACATGATTACAGAGTAGTTGTTACTCAATAGCAGTAAAAGACACTAAATTTAACCCATTGTTAAAGAATCCTGCCTAAAATTCCTGGATCCCCATTAACTAAAAGTTTGTTGCCTGATGAAGAAGCAAATCATTTACTAACATTAATAACAGAACACTGAAGCACGGCAGTTCAGATCAACGAGAGGATCAATACGTTCTGATAACAGGACTAAATTGTCCTATCAGACAGAGACTGTTTGGACTCTTGGACGTTTGGGCAGCTCACAAGTGGAGTTCAGGAAGGTCTGCTGAATTACAAACAGGTGTAAATGCACATATTGTTTTGTGAGGCTGCAGGTATTTATTAAAGTCAAATAAAACAATCAAAATCAGAGCCACCTCTGCACACCTGAAAGACTCACGAACAGACGCTTTACTATGTTCTGTGTTACATCTTAGAGAAAAAGAAAAAAAGAAAACAAAAGATGAAAAGATGAAAGTCCATTTGTGATGTTGCACAGCTCTGTGTTCAACCAAACCAACAAAATGTTCATTAAAAAACAGGAAGCACTGAATCCTGCTCCCATCACTGTAAAAATCATTTTGCTGGCTGTAGTACATCCATGGTTTTTCTGGATCATGTTTTGGGAAACTATTCTTCCATCACTCTGATGCTCCATGTTAAGTTCTGCTCATTGCAGTAACGCTGAAGACCAGAAATATGTGGGAGTATGTGCTAAACTTGGTCTGAAGTTACAATGCCGAAACACATTTCTGGCACCGTGTTCAGCATGTAAATCACATCTGTATGCTTCATTTAAATATTCTCTTCCTAGTATCTGGTACTCTGAAAGGTAAACTCTTACCGACACATGTGCAATAACTAACTCTTTACACCCTCTCAGTTACACTCTGAAGTCTGGAAGTAAATGTGAAATGTAAACTCAGCCAATAACAGCAGCCTGTGGGTGTGGCAACACCTGTTCATGTAAAGTTAAAGCTCTACAAATCAGCTGATGAACGCACACATACAGTTGTAGTGATTGCTGCGCTCGTTGCAGCAACTTTTAAAGTGCAGTCAGTCAGTGAGGACGCTCTTCATTTCCTTAATTAGAACTTTTACTGGTGGAGGTAAATGTCTTTTTAATTCATTAGTAATATCTTTGTAATTAGTAACTATTAGGCTCATCAGTGGAGGACAACTTTCAGGTGGCTTATCAAAAGCAAATTAAACATCATCAACAGCCTAATGTGGCTTTGATGGGGCCGCGTGCCGAGTCTTAACTAATGACGGTGCGCTGCTCTCAGCCTGAGTGGCCCCATTAAATCAGCCTGCCCAACTTAATGTTCGGAGGTGTTAACAGATTGATTCGCTTAATCTGTTCAACTACATCAACAGTCAGCATGGGGTCGGCCACAGCCGCCATGTGTGTATGTGTGTGTGTTAACCAATTTCACAGTCCACAGTCACACACAGTTAAACTCTGCAGCAGTTTTTTTTTTTTGGGGGGGGGGGGGGCTGGTGGCGTTGAGCAGAATGGCAGCAATCTTCAAGTTCATTCAGCGTGATTAAACCGGAGCGGGGACTTTTCTTCCCGGCTAATTATGTGGAAATTACAAAGACAATAAAGCATCTGCTCGTCTTTCTTTCCCCTTCACGTTTTCCTCAATATTGTGACAGGCTGATGTATTGTGGGCGAGTCCAGGCTCCTGGCGCTCAGCCGCCTCAGAGCTGAGGTCAGCAGAGAGCAAATAGATGAATTTATAACTTTGGCTTTTCACGCCGGAGGAGCAGGATCATTGTCTGCCCCCCCTCCCTCTGCTGTTCCACCCCAGAGACCACCACTTATTCTGAGGACACCCATACTGAGACTAACACCCCCTCCTTCAGTCTGTACAAAGCAGGGGAGAAAGAGTGTGACCCCCCCACCCCCACCAACACCACCCGAGTTGGCAGGCCACCCTGGTAAAGGCGCCATGTTTTCTAATTCCTCTCTGCTTCCACACATTCAGCCACAGCGACGGCCCACAATGAGCAGGAAGTCTCGTTCAGCCACCGCTGGCTGACCTCAGATCACGCCTCTGAGTCCAACCACAGAGAGAAAAATACAGCCAGAGATCTTCTTACCTGAGCCCCTTAAACTCAAATCTGTGGTCACGTTATCAGAAGGGTGAACTTCCTGTTCCTGAAACTCCGTCAGAGGCAGTCTGTTGTGCTACACAGAAAAACATTTATTCATTCAAACGACAGGAATAAAGTCAAAAGAAGAAGCAATGTAAGTAAAGTTTATCTTTATAGAGAGACAGTCACCAGCCAAAGGAAAAGGCCAAGTGAACACGCACAAACCCCGCCCACACGCAGGTCTGAACGGGTGAGTTTTAAAGGAAGTCACAGAGCCAAAGACACGGTGGTCAGCTGCTCTACGGTTTTGGAGCTGAAGGCAGAATCATGAGAAGCATCCAATCTGGGGCCCGAGAGCCCGGCTCCGAGGTGGAGGCCATAATGCAGGTGGAGGCTTTGCTCAGTAAAATTAAGACGCAGATTTTAGCTGACAGGATGCCACTGCAAACAACTCTAACAGTGGTGCGTTCACTCTGGGCCTGCCACACTTAATGCTTTCATTATATTTTTATTTATACTACTTTTACTCTGCATCATGCAGTACTTGGAAGAATCTGTCTAATATAGATTTTCTTTTTGTAAGATTCCTGTAGTTGGGTGGGGGGCTTTGTTGGACAGGGTGGGGGTTTCTGAGAGTATGAAGACCACCGCCTGCATGTTTGTCTTTCCAGCATTATGAAGGATAATTAGTTTGATATTTTGTCCGTCCTTCCCGGAGTTCCCTTCTTGCCTCGTATCCATCCGTCTCGTCCACCTGGCGTCCCGGCATGTGTCCCTCCACAGTTCCGCTGTGCCCGCCTTAATTAAATGTGCACTTCATTAATGTAAATTGGGGGGGTTTAATGCCCTTGTTGAAATTCTGAAGAAAGTGCAGTGGCCTCGCGAAATGCTCCGGCATCATTGCAAATGAGATTAGGGACCAAGAAAGGCAGTAAAATTAGAATGATAATGGTTGATATGGCTGCCTGACAGGCATGGCTATTCAGGGATCAATGGGATGTTGAATGCTCTGGCGGAGCCCACTTCTCAAAGGCCGGGGGACAAACGTCAGCCTACAGATGTGCCTTTTGGAAGCACTTGAAATTAGTTTAATTTGGTAAATGGTAGGGATTTAGAAGCTTTTAGCTCGACTGTAACAAGACAAGAATACATTGAAATGTTTTGCTCTTCTTTTATTAGCATAAAACGGGGCCGGGCCAATTTGCATTCCCAACAAGTCAATTTTTTTCCCTCCATCTGATGCTTTTTCTCCTCTATTAGATTGCATTTGCATTCGCTCCTGTGCTGCTGCTCAGAATGAACACTGTTTTTTAACCCGCGCTAATCCTTTTAAAGGGGAGGGGACGGCTTGATTTTATTACAGCTAATCTAATCACAGACACCAATTATGGGGTAATTTTGATTAAAGTCCAATAACTCTAACGAGGATAAGAACATTCTCCTTCCTGATAAGACCTGCGCGCTCTGTGGCTGTCAGCTTTGGGCAAAATTATCATGTCTGACAAGTTCAGCAGCTAAAATATGTAAATGTCACCATTGCGTGCTTAAAATAACAGCCGAGTGAGGGAGAGGATGATGATGAAGCAGCTAAAACACACCGTGGCCTTTCATTCAGCCTCCGGCAGGCTGACATCATTGACCCAAAGGCTTTGTGGGTAAACAGATGAACCCGGTCCACTTCTAAAAAAAAGAGGGTGGGGATATTTGGAAAGAAAAGAGCGAGGAAGTGACTCCAGAGGAGCTGAAGGTTAAAGCCGAGCAGCACAAACAGAACAGACAAAGGAGAGCGATCACACTGCGGGGGTTAAACGTTTCCGGTGTTTTAATCCCAAAAGGAAATCAGAGAAACGGATACGAACAGCACCCGGAAGGTTTATAATTAACTCCAAAAATCACGTCTGACGAAGAGACCGAAGACCTCCCGAATTTAAAAGACAGCCAAAAATGAATGAATGAGAAATAAATAACTTAGAAGGTCAAAGCTGATAGTTATTAAACCCTTATGGACATATGCACAACATACACATATATATCCACAGTACATATAAATAAAATATTCATGTTCAGAAGATTTGATGTCATGACATCAGCATGTTGGAAAGACGAGTCCTTTCATATTAAAAGTGAATCACTACAGTCACAGGAAGAGGAGGAGGTCTAACACTGACTCAGGTATAAATCACTGTGACTGAAGTTTATCATTTCCAATGCTGCTCAGCTCATTTATGCCACATCTCACACTGACCAGTCAATGTGAATAAGAACGCGCTTATTTAAAATCTGACAGCAAACTTCAGACTCTAGTCCATCGGTTCATGTTCATGATTATTAGCAGCTAAAACATTAAAACACAATAAATGCTAAAGTGAAGGACACAAACATGTTTCTCCACACGTGGAAGCACGTTAAAGCAGAAGGAGGACTTTGTGTCTGCAGATGTGAGATTTGATCAGTAACACTGCTTTTTTAACGGTACTGGAAATATGTGATTTCCATTACAAACCAACCCACCCCGGACAAAACAGGGAAGCAATTTGGAATGAACTCAAAGATGTCTTAAACACACGTGTAAGTGGGGTTGAACTAATTGATTTTAATTAATTACTTTCATATGTCCTTGGATTGATGCTGACCTCCAGTAAACGTGCTAATGAGCCCGCCTCAGATGATCCAGGTTCAAACCAGAGTTACTGAGCGCTGACATTCCCGCCACACTCTCATTTTTTAACCAGCTGAGGGGGCAGTGGCAGGAAGTAGGTCACTGCAAAGTGGCAACTGGCAGCCCTATAATTAATCAGCTTCCACTGTAATTAAGGTGTCCATCAACAAGCCAGGCAACAGTGATCACTCCCTCCTCCTCCTCCATCCTAAGCCTCAGGAAATCAACCTGCGGGAATAACGATTTCACCTTTACTGGCTCGGTAACAGATAAACACCACGTTACAGGCTGAAGGCACGGATCAGCTGATGGATCATTGGTCTGCAGAGACGTTTGGAAAAGCGAGAGGCCCCCCAACAGACTCACAATTAAACAACAGACCGGGAAATGGGTTTAACCAGACACACGGTAGGTACCAGGAGGGGCATGAGGGTGACCAACAGGACGCTTGTTTAAGGTTCAGAGTGAAAGGCAAGGACTGGGTCGGTGCATGTGGCCTGGAAACCATTCGAACCAGCAGCGCTGCAGTTATAAAGAAGTGGAGATGGTGAAGTGAAAGCCAAAGTCTTCAGCTAGGTCTAAGAACCTCTGGGTTCTGGGTTAGCTTGTTCCTGTGGTGGGAGGGATCAGCAGGAATGAAGCTCATTTGTTGTTCATTTGGATGTTTCTCTGTGTGGAAACAAATCAAACCACAGGAAAACTGATTTAACAGAGTAAATGAACTATAGGTGTGAAAATGCCCTTACAGGTCATGGCCGGGCGACCAGAGTAACTATGGGGATGGTTAGGAGGGAGGTAGCTGGGGACTTCTAGCCTGCTGCACAAGTGTTAATATTAGAATGATGTCCATAACTTTTTAAATACAAAGGTGAAATTTATTTATTTATTTATTTTAAATGTGCCACTAAAAGTTGAGGATACTAAATATTATCAGTTGAAAGGAAATAATCGGTGGTAAAACTTGATCATTAGCCTTTTGTATCATATGATTTCCTGATTATCCACCTTTAGTTTTCCTAAGCTGGGTCCCCTTTGCTCAGCCCCCTCCCTCTCACCTGCTTGGGTGCTCTGTAACCTTGAAGCTCCACTGAGCGCGCTCTAAATACTGCGATTC
The DNA here is from genome assembly GCF_965226115.1 of Aulonocara stuartgranti. NCBI lineage: Eukaryota > Metazoa > Chordata > Actinopteri > Cichliformes > Cichlidae > Aulonocara > Aulonocara stuartgranti. Next base: position 40,283,664 of record NC_138945.1, on the reverse strand, counting down.
TTCATCAAGGATGCTCGGCTCCCCCAGCCGCGGATCAATGGTAAAAAGTGGGATTGGTCATTCTAAATCATGCAGCTGTGGTCGAAGAGAGCTCCTCCAAAAATCATTAAACAATCATGTATTCTCATTGATTTATTCTAAATACCTGAGGAGGGAGCAGATTAAAGCAGGGGAAGAGGCGGCTAATGCAGATGAAGCAGCTGAGGGGGTGGCGGGGTCCTCTGGGAGTGCTTTTGTCCTAATCAGAGGGAAACAATACTGCTGCAATTACCAGCCTAAGCAGGTCTATTAAGGCTCCTTCACTTGACATATTTATGTATTTCAGTTACAGCGGGCCACATTAAATGGAGTTTACTCAAGCGCTTTCACATTTGGCCAGTAAACAGCAGCTACACTGGGGGCGAGGCAAACCACCCATCCTGAGGTTCTGACGTCACGGGGTTCCATTTACAACATGAACCAGCGACTTTTTAAGACCTCCATACATGAAAATTAAGACCACAGAATTTCTAAATGATAGGTATAGTTAGGTATACCTATAGTTAGGTATAGTCTACGTTACGTTATCCCCATGGTGGACTTTTCTGAAGCAGTCTAATTCCAGCAGTGAGTCAGTCCCCACAGACTCAAATATGCAACTTTACAGCCTGTAAAGGTCCAGTCTGGAGGATTTTACATTCAAATCAGAGTTTTTCTGGAAGCAGTAACCATCAAAGATCACAGTCAATAACAAAACCATAATGAGGCATCACAGCGTGTTTTCACACTTTCAGTGTTTAGTCCATTTAGATCGCACTCTGGTTTGATTTCCCCCTTGGTGCGCTGCATTTGTGTGGATGTGAACACAGTAATCACGTGAGTGATACCAAAACAACCACACTGAGACTTTTCGGAGAAGTTGATCTTACGGTTCCAAATGAACTCCAGAGCGGCTTGTTTATGGTGTGAATGTGACCCTAGACCTGTAGTCAAGACCGCCTAATCCGAGACCAAGACAAGACCAAGACCAGAGGGTATCAAGACCAAGACAAGACCAAGACCAAGACCAAGTTGAGACGAGACCAAGACCGAGACAAAAAAAGTCTTTAAACTGCAGCCAGATGCTATTCTATATACATATGCAGGACACCTTAAACTAGTTTTTTTAATTAAGCAGCAAGGCAGAACAAAGTCGGGCCTGTATCAAGACACAGGGACTAAACCCCAATTCAACCAGACCCAGAACTGATCCGGAATTAAAACAGGACTACAACAGTAACCAAGACAGAACCAGAATCAGAACTAGATGATAGTAGCACTAAAAATCATCATAGACCTGCACTACACTTATTTTTTAATTCTACCAAAGTACAATATTTAGATTGAGAAAAGTTTATATAAATTATTTAGCCTTGTTGTGCAAACAAGCTGCATAACTTAATAAATATAGAATTTGAAAAGTAACAAATGGTATCTAAAAAGAAACACTAGGTACTAGATACATGTTCTGATGAGTTTTGGCAAACAACCATTTGACTAACATGTGTCTCACCTGCTCTTGTTCCATCTCTGTCCCTCTCTCTCCCTCTTTGTGCTGACAATCATCAAATCTACAGTTGAAACCAGATATTTACTCTTCAGATAAAAACACAAACACTTTTTTAATTGTAACATCAAATCAGACTAAATGTTTATTTTTTTAGATTGATAAATATAAAAAACATATTTGTTAACTTTAAGAGTAAAGAGAGAAATTGTCTGTATTTCTTAATCGTAAATGGCACCAAATTGTATTCATAATTGAGCCACACTTATGGAGCTCCACAGTTCTTTTCCTGGTGTTTTGGTTGACATCTCTTAATTTTCCCATGTCACAGAAACAGGCTCTGTGTTTTTCCTTATATGCATCCACAGGTGTGCCACCAAGTTACTCACATGGACTCTACTAACCTATCAGAAGCTTCTTCAGCTCAGAACAGAAACGTCTGGAGTTTCTTATTAATTAACAATAAACTTAATGTATATGTACTCCTAAATTTGATGAAAGTGATTAAAATAGACAGCTCCCTCTTTTTATTCTGACATTTAACTAATTCAAAAGATATTTCAACATTTATCTAAAACAAAAGTTTGCTCTAAATTGATGTTTTCTCCATAAAGTGTATGTAAATATCTGGTTTCAACTGTGAATATACTGCTGTGTATTGAAATTCCTCTTGTTTTGCATAGATATACTGAACAACATCCAAAGCATCATATATAAAATAACATCTACCTGTGTTTTTTCTTTGAAAGAAGCTCCTTATGTCCATTGTTGTGTACATCGGTACACAATTGAAACCGATTTAGAGAGTTTGTTTAGCCGTGGAGGGTAACAACTGAAAATATGAAATGTAAGCTAAGAATCAGCATTGCTGTTCGGCTTTTTATTTATCCATTTGTTGATTCACTCGAAGAGCAAGTAACGCAGCCAAGTGATCTGTTTGATATCAGTCTTTTGTGATACACCGTCATATTTACATTATTAGTTCAGTACGAATGATTTGCTTTGGTACCTGGTCAGACTTAAGCTCTCCTCTGTCTGCAGCAAACTCGCAGGCAGCAGCTTCTCCCCCCTCGCTCACATGGGTGCTGTGCTCAGTCGCCTAGTGCCTGAGCTCGGGTCATACCACAATTAGGGGGAATTTACGACGGTGCGCTCTGTGCTTCGTGTGTTGTTTTTGTTTCATACAGTTGTCAGTCAGGCCTCTAACTAAAAAATTACACTCCAAAAGACCCCATGCTTCTGAAAAAATGACCCGGGCTTAAGCCCAGTAAGCCCCCCCCAACTCCGCTGATGGTTGACTCCAAATCTCCCGAACACTATGTCGATTTGAGAACGCAAGACCGAAACAGCGAGACCAAGACCGAGACCAAGACAAAAGTCCGTCGAGACCAAGACGAGACCAAGACCACGTAAAAGTGGTCTCGAGACCAAGACCGATCTCGAGACATCAAACTCTACGTGACCCCGACCTGAACCAACAACCAGGTGTTTGTTAGAGCTAAAAAAATGGCATTGTAGCCACATGTGCTTCGTATTCTCAACAAAGCTGAGCACAGACTAGCAACTATCTGTGAAATTAATGTAAATTCTCTTTTTTCCTCACACGTAATCCTACTCTTGTTGTTCCCACCCCGACACATCTGGCCAATGAGTGGATTAGACATTCTCACCTGATTTGTAGTGATGGATTTTGGCTCATTTGTTTTTCACTTGAATGTTTCTGTATGAAAACAAACTGGAACGACAGGAAAAGGCTATGAGTTTACACACTCATCAGCTGACTTGAAAGAGTAAATGAACTATCGGTGTGAAAATACCCTTACAGGTTGCAGCATTCCACAGGGCTCTATTATCGGTCTTCTACTTTTTATTCATACTTAATGATATTCTTGTTTACCAAAGCACTAAATATTTCATCCTTCTCAACAACTGTGCAGGTGAGAATGTTTCTATAACTCACCTGTTTAAATTGCAGGTGAGTTATAGAAACATGAAGGCTTAAAGTTTGCATTATTAGGGGTCTGCAGATGGCTGCAGCTGCCTTCTAACCTTCACCTCAGCTTAATCAGAGTCCCTGAACTGGACCTCTGGATGATGTTTGTGCTTTTCGGCATTTTTAATGAAATAATGTGACTATATGGCTGCTGTGAAGTTACTGTAGTAACAGACCGTCCAAGAAGTCTGAGCTCCAGTTTTGGTGAGTGAAATTCTAGGATTTTATTTGTTTGTTACTCAGTACTAATTAGCAGGTAATTAGTGCTAATGTTAAATGATAACTTGGCCACTTCTGGCTTGAAGAAAAGAAGAAGAAAGAGAAATATAAGGCTGTAAATAGTTTAATGACTTGCAAAGATTTTCCACCAAACCACTAAAGATATTCTTGACAAAGCATAATGCTGTAATCTGTTTAATTCATCTAAAGCAGCCAAATGTCTCATAAAATATAGATTCATAGAAAATATCTGTTTCTATTCAAAGGCATCAGCATGAAGGGAGATCAGAGATCTGAAAGTATAAATTACAAAGATTTAAATGAGTCTCACATCTTGTTTCTTATGAGACTTTAAAGCCTTGAAAGTTATTCCCAGCAGAAAATATTAATCAGAGCAGATTAAGCGCTTGGCTCATTTGCTTAACATCTCAGAGGAGATGGCGGGAGACAATATTTTAAATTACACATGTCTAACAAAGCTTTTACATCTCAGCTGAAACCCAGAGGCCTCCGACGTCTGAATGCTTAGCTGAAATCCTCGAGCAGAAATAATGAGCGAGGCGACGCAGCGGAGGAAGAGATGCGCGACACTTGGAGGATTTGGAGAGATTAAACAGCTTCTGAATGCGGCAGTGCACTCTGAAGATTCCCAGAAACGGCGTTCAGGAGTCACTGTACGGCATATTGAGCTGTGAGCCTGACGGCCGTGGACAGCACTTTCATTCAGAGGCAGAATCCTTTCTTCAGCTAAGCAAAGAGTCATTGTAACTCCTGCTCCTGTTTAAACAGCTGCAAGTCAGCACACACTCCGCTCTCATTTGTCTTCTTTAACACTTCCTGCACATCTTCTCAGGAAAAGCACAGCAGTCACGTCGTTTTATAAAGTCTTCATTTAGCCATGAAGCTGTGTAGCTGCAAAGACACAAAATCTGCCACACATGATTGGGTGGTGTGAACTTTTAAATAATTTCCACATATACTTTTAAATATGTAGAAAGCAAAACTGCATTAAACCTGTCCTGGCCTCCAGCAGGTATCGCTAGCACCTGCTGCATGCCCTTGAATGTAGCGCACCGTCCTGTGGCAACATAATTGGAGAATCCTGGTTGCAAAAAAGAAGCAGAAGTGCCTTACACCTGCGTTCCATCTATAGGCCAGCAGATGGCGATAGCTGTGGTTGCAGAAACAGTTCTGGATGTATAGAATAAAATTTGATTTATGTAACACCAAATCACAGCCACAGCCCTGTCAAAGCGTTTGCTATTGTAACATAAACACCCTACAATAAAACAGAAAATACACCAACAATCAGGTGAGATAGCCCTTGGCAACAGTGGGAAGGCAAAACTCCCCTTTAACAGGAAAAAATGTCTAAAAACTGCTTTGTGACCTCTGAAAACACTTTCCTGCTGATACGCTCAGTTCAGTGGTTTCACAGTTAGACACGCCCCTTTTTTTCACATCTATTTTCTTGACACCAAGATGGTGACGGCAGAAACGGTCATCTCCATGCTTCTAAACAGGATGTCAGATGACGTCACAGGAGATACACCCACCTTTTACACCGTCTGCAGGTGGGAAATCACGACTGTGACAGAGGAGATTCACATCTGGCCTCCTGCTGCAGGTTTCGTCACAAAGAGACTCCAACAGGGCAGATGTTGGATGTTCAGCTGACTCCACATAGCTTTTTGGCTTTGATTTAAATGTAAAACATAATTTAGAGTAAAACAGAAAGTCAGATAGGCCAGTCTGGATTCTGGTATTCTCCGCTGCACACACTGTATTATCATGTCTTATCATGGCTTTGATTAACAGGAGTTCTGCCCTTTTTCTCATATCACAGCTCAACTGTCAGAAAACACAAAGTCAATTCAAGTTTGATGAAAGCTCAGAGAAAGAAAAGAAAAAAACCATTGTTATCCACTGTGTGTGTGTGTGTGTGTGTGTGTGTGTGTGTGTGTGCGCGCTGTCAGTGCAGCTGCTTGAACAGTATCTTGATACAGCAGAGTTGTGCTGCAGATCGACTGGGCACAAACTTGTTGAGTGGAGTCGGTCGATATTTCTTTAGCACAAACACAGAAAATGAAAGCACTTTTAAAGGCTGAGGCGACTGTTCTGCCACAGCAATCTACATCCAATGCCGGATTGACTGCTCCACCGGCTTTAGTATGTGGGTAATCAATGAGGGTAGGGGTTGGGATGTAATGATTAACTCTATATGGGGGTTCCTTAGTCTGCCTGCAGGATGACAGGAGACATGCAGAGGCTAGTAAGGACAAAAGATTCATACCTGCACATTAAACACATTACTATATGGTACAGTTTGGCTTCAGTCACATCAGGATAAACCCGCTTTTAGTCCAATCATAAATCACGTGCCTTAATGGGTTTGTTTGGTTCTGGGGTAGCTCTGGAATATTTGCCCTTTAAGCAACTCCAAACTCTTTAGGAGAATCCCCTTCATAACAGCTGCACAGAGGGATGAACGGTTTTATAACTCACTAAGAGCCGAGCCTGAAGTATTTTACACCCAAACCAGAGTTTGTTTGGAAGCAGAAGACATCAGCGATCGCTGGGAACAACAAAAACCAGAGCAGGGCATCACAGAGTGTCTTCTTACAGGTCGTGGTGTTCCACAAGGCCCTGTCATCGATCCTCTATTAAGTCATGTTTACATTTTATTCACAAAATGTTTCCTCCTTCATACCAACTGTTTGGGGTGAGAATGTTTTTAAGGCTCACTTGTAGGAATGGGAATTGATAAGAATTTAGTGATTATGATTCCCTACCAATTCTCATTGGATCAATGTAACCACCATCTTTAAGCAGCATATCAAACACAAACATTCATGCAAATTAATTACACAACTGCATGGTCAAAGGTTTGTGCATTTTAGATGTAGCTCCCTTTTTTGGTGTGATCAGTGTAGGGGTCACTACTCAAAAAAAGTAAAGTAAAACAATTATTACATAAATTTTCTTAAAAGTAATGCAGTAGGTTACTTAATCACACCCAGGAGAAAGACACTCTTATACTACCAGTTACTTTATGCTACTCTGTAAAATGATCTGAAACACATCTTTTCATAATGCTATGGTGATTCTACTGTAGAAACATGAACATGTAGAAACGGAGGCTGCAGCCTTCACTTTGTTACCTGTTGAAGTTCAGCAGCAGCTCACTTTATGGCGGTGCTGGTCTGGGGTCAGCATTCACTCTGCTTTAACATAGCTTTGGGTTCTTGGCTAGCTTAGCGTTAGCATGCTGTCTGTGCAGGTGCTTGTGAAGAGCCGAAGTTGTGTTAACAGTATGATGTAGTTCTTTCTGTCCTGGAGCAGTCTCCACTTCACCATCGCTCTCTCATCCTTTAATGCAATAAAAATAAAAGTAATGTCCACGTTGGCGACTGTGCCACTGTTTTCCTCCGACACACGAACTGAAATCAGCTGATTTGAGAGAGCGTGCGCGAACCAATAAGCTGGATCGATAGGCAGACGATTCTAAGGTATCTCGATTCCCATTCCTACTCACCTGTTTAAACTGTATTAAGGTTTAATGTTTGCATTATTAGGGGCGTGGCCTCTTTGACTGACAGGTAAATGGTGACACAGGTGGCTGTAGCAGCGCCCTACCATCTAGAGCATTTTGCCATGTGACCAACAACATGGCTGCTGTGAGGTTGCTGTACTAACAGCGTTCAAGAAGGCTGAGCTCCGGTTTAGTTGAGTGTAATTCGAAGAATTTATTTGATTGTTACTAATATGGTATCTGTAATGATCCAAACAGTCTGTGGCTCACATGCTGTTACACTTTTCATTACCACTTTAGATCTGAGCCCCTGCATCATATCTTAAATTTCAGGGAACAAACTTCAACATCATCTCTTTAACTCTTTATCTCTTTTAAAGCCACTTTCCAAAAACAAGATTTGAACTAAAGTTAAACCGTTTCTTTATTTGTGTATTTTCAGAAAGTCATGTTTTTAATTACATCCAGTTTGTTCTATGTTTGACTCAGTGAAACCTATTCTTAAATTGATGTTTCTGTCTGTCATTGGTGCACGGGTGTTCTCATCTCTCTCCTCACATCAGCTCATCTTCCTCACTAACAGCCTTTAATCCCAGCTGAAAACTCTCTCCTAATTTTGTCAGCTTCAGTTTACGTGTGTCTTCCCCCAGTAAATCTCTCCTTCATTTGATCATTTTTATGATCAAATGTAGATAATTTAGCACTCCGCCCTCTCATCCAAATCAGGATCTGTAAGGACTCGTGTTCACTTTTAAGGTGGTAAAAGTGAACACGTTTAGGTCGTTGTGTTTGTGTTTGTATGGATTTGAGTAAAAAGAAAGGAAACTGCTTCAGATTTATGGAGAAGGAAGTGATGATGACGTTCAACACTTTCTGATGAGATCATTTTAGTTTTTATGAGTGTTTTGGGGATGAACTGAATCTAAATGAGGCCATAGTTTAAAAAAAAAGTCAAAGGTCACAGTGACACACATGGTGAGCACTGCTGCATGCTGGGTAACGGTATTTAACAGTAAGATGATGTCCGTGTGTCTGCCGGCTGTCAGGCAGCAGCATTAATGCATCTCTGGTGTCCTCGTGTTGACAAAAGCTAACTGATGACAGCGAAGCAGCATCAGCCATGTTGGAGGAAAAACACTGTTGACCCTGCTTAGATTGGATTTACCGCAAGGCTGGATCCAACCACTGGTAGACATGATGGATTATTGTAATGGCCACCCCGATGGCCTCTTTGTCATGTTTAAATGGCAATACATTTTAGCCGGAGGGGGCAGATTTAGCGACGTGAAGCCGAGGAGGCGAATGATGTGTTTGAGGTGTAAATAAAAACGTGTCACGGGTTCACTTTGTGCTGACGAGCTGCAGGTGGGAGGACGTGTCTGCCTCTCAGCTCCCTGCGGGTTATTGCTATTGATTGGCTTTCATTATGTGCATTAATCTGCAGCCATTAAAAGCCATTATTATATCTGGCTGGAGCGTCGCCAGCTTTGAGTTACACCGACATCACCGGCATTTTCTCATCATCCATCTTTCCGGCTGTGACCGCAATAACTGGGTTTCATTCTTTGACAACACGATAACATGTTTATAAAATTCATCATGCAGTGCAGACAGAAAGTCCTGTTGTCCGCGTCTTTAACACCGACGCCTTAAAGGAGCCTGCAGAGCACACAACCCGAGTTTCGGTTCGTTCCAGTTCAGGTGCTGAACCCTGGATTCATTCCCATCATTGTCTCTGCAGTTTTCACAGAGAGGGCCACATTAAGAAATATCACAGATATTTAGGAATAATCAATCATATATTATCAATGAGAGGTTATTTGTCAGGAAGCAGTGCTCTGAGATAAACGGTGGTGAGAAACTGTGCAGTTGCAGCTGCTGATAGAGAACCAGAGCGCTCTTTTAGCCACCAGTGATTAAGTGTGTGATCTTTAAACTCGGAGGCCAGTCATTGCACTCTTATCACCAACCGGCTGTTCCCACGGAGACCCTGCTCAAAGCTTTCCTTTCACCCCCGCCACGCTGGAACCAGCAGACCAGTTTCCTCCTCCTGGATCCTGATTCATCACCAACAAACACCATGTGGCTTTCATGGCTTCTGCTTCCGCTTTCTCAGCCACCTGCTGACTATCCGACCAATCAATGAGCTCATATTCACCAAAGTCGAGTGAATATAAAACATAACACTAACGCATGATAAACTTGATAAATTCGCAAAGAAGAAGATAGAAGCTGTGACATCAGCAAGTTAATGAGACAGCACCTTGCAGGTGTGCAGTGTTTCACTGTATACGGTGAAACAGAACAAAGTGATATTTGAATCTACTTCACAAACACGCTGACATCTGAAGTTTTGTTATTCCTACTAACAATGCACCTAGTTTCATACTTACAGTTTCTCTGTGCTATTGTAGCGTCTTTACTTTACAGTGTAAATCACCTTCAGGCGACTGCTGCAGTGATTTGTTGCTGTACAAACAAAAGTGCATTTAACCTCTTTCAAACTGAACATCTGCTGTCACACATCGTCGTCTGTTTTATATTTGATTAACGTCTGTGAGGATGTTCTTTCAATTATCAAACTTCTCATAGAGGAGAAATGTATATTTTTCATAACAAAATTGAGATGAGAGCTTTTGCAGGGATGGACGATGAATGACATCACTTCCTCTTGGTGAGGTCACCTGAGGGTACAGTACTGTATTTGGTGAACTGATGTGAAGATGTGAGTTAGCATAAATCTTAAAGTGTTTGAAGTAAAAACTGTAATTCCTTTAAAATCTGATGTCCACATTTACCATAAAGACACAAGTTTGTGTTGTTTACTGAAAGTGATCCGAGCAGACTCGACTGTCTCAAAGCAAAGCAGGCGACATGTCACAGTTGCAGTTATTTTTAGTGCACTTTACAGCCGTAAAGACACTCGAGTTCTTCCCTGCACTGACTGAAAACTCTGATTTAAATGTTTGTGAGGTTTGGTCTCCTCAGATTCCTTCGGTTTGACGAGTCGGTCTCCTTGTGAGGCCTCCCTGAAGCTCAGGGAATCTCCTCTCCAAACACTCGCTCCTCCCTCCCCTCTCCACTGACCGGGTCGCAGGTTAATGACTTTGTGTTTGTCATCCAACAGGCTCTCTGATAACAGGCCCGGCTCACCCTCCCTCCTCCCTCCTGCCATGTTTCCACGCTCAGAAGACGCGGTGTAGCAACAGGAAGTGAGGAATGTGACGTGGCGCCCGGGGCTTTGTGGGAGAGAACGGACTGAGAAGCACTAATATTTATTCATGATGGAGAGAAAGTCCGGGTTTGTTGGCACAAGCTACTTCATTTACATTCTCTTATAGACTGTTTGACCCAGTGTGGGAGCTCTGTCTGTCTCCCAGCAGATGAACCTGTCCTGCTCACTCCTCCTTCCTGTCACGCTCTCATGTTGCCTCAACAGAAAACTCTTCAGAGTTCCTCACAGGAGCGGCTCCCTGCTTTCATGACGGGTTAGTCACATAGAAAAGACGTGAACACAAACATGAAACGACCGGAAAAGAAAACCCGTGAAGATACAGCTCACCCAGACACGAATTCAGCCATCTGAGGGATTCCCACACGGCTCAGACAGAGCTGGAAGGATGAGGTGTGGTGCAGAAAATAAGAGAGCAGAGCTTCTGCTGTGCAACGTAGGTTCAGCCTTCTGTGGCCCCCTCTGGGTGATGGAGCCCACATTAAAGATGGACTGGGCCGCAGTCAGGGGCGGAGCTCCTGGCAGTTTAATACCTGCTTGCTAAGATTGTCTTTAGATACGAATAAATAGTATCAGGATGTTTTAGAGCTGCCTGGAGACCAGTGTCTCCCCTGACTTCAGGAACGTCCCTGCAGGTGTTTTCCGGGTCATTTTCTTGAATGGGCTTAGAAGAACAATGAAAATCTCTAAAACTGCACATGTAGGCAGACTCTGTTCCCTCTGGTCTGGTGCTTTGACCAAACAGAAAGCCTGAAAAATGAAGCCATGCAGAAACCAGTTGGTGATGTGGCTGTGTCCATCTGTGGTGTTCAGGCTATGGTGAAACTGTCCTGTCGCTTCCTACAGACAGAATTCAGAAGCTCATCTGGAGCCTGAAGGCTTCATTACTGACCCAGAGCACCTTTCAGAGCTGACCAGCGTCTAAAGTGGGAATAAAAAACACACTTATTGTGTCTAATAAAAAAACAAGTGAGTGTTTATTCGGGCCGCCGTGTTAAATCTCCGTCACGTTTGCACGGCAGGCTGCAGGTCTGAGAGGGGCTTTAGATAAAGCGGGCGGAGAGGGGGATAAACGAGGTGATGTGCAGGCAGCAGGCAGCGATGTGAAGAGTTGATTTGAGCGCTGTCTCCGGTGACAGACTGCTGTCTCCTCGGCGGTGAGCTTTAAATGGTTTCTCTGTCAGGCAGAATGGAGGGGATAAACTGCACTCTCCAATCCCCAGACCCATTTAGGGAGCAGATGAAAAGGCAGGAGGACAGCCTCTACATGTTCCCCCACTTTTATTCAGCGCCGGCCGGCTGATAAACAAAACAGCAAATATCCACTGCATTTTTTGACAGCCACTTTTCAGCTGCCACTCCACATAAAGATGCCGCCGCCACCGCCACTGTCAATCACAGGAGGCCCGGCGTGACGGCGGCTGCTTCGCGTCTCCTTGCGCTCCGATCACACCCTGACAGCCCGTTAATCTGAATCAGCAGCTGGAAATAATTATGGGAACAGTAGTCATTATTTAGAACATGATTAAAGGTTTCCGTGTCTATTGACTTGGGCCTCTGTGATTTATGCATTTGTTTAGTCAATAGTGTAGTTGAAATGATGTCATTAATTATGTATGGGGAGTCCAGGGGCCTCCTCCTCCTCCTCCTGTGCTGCTCACATCCTGACAGATGTAAGAACAGGAATCATCAGAGTTTGGGGAATTGCACAGTCCCACAATCCATCTCCAGCTCCATCTCTACACTCTTTATCTCCTTTTTATAGTCTCCCTCCTGCCTCCCACCCCTCCCCTCCCCCCTTCTTAGCTGCAGGTTTTCAGTCTGCTTCATTGTCAGCGTGAACAGAAACGTACCAAACATGCTGGTAAAGGTTTGTTAAGAAGGTAAAATGTCCATCAGATGGTCATAAATGCTGTGAAAGATAGATGTCACCCTCTTGTTTTGCGCTTGGTGTTTTGGGGAAAATGCTGGTCTTCACAAATATTCATTAAATATTTATGTTGAGTCCAAAGTTTCTGACATGTGCTCACAGCACGATCTCTTATATCAACATAAACCAGGATGATTCATTCAGACTCGTGTTGTGTCTTTAAAATGAAACTAAAATCAGCTCCTCTGTGTTCGTATCCACACGTCCTTTAAGTGTTGTGCAGCGGTTATTTCAAGGATTTATCATGATTACTCTTTAAAGTGTAATGTCCACGTTAACACACAGAAAGAGGAAGTGGCGCCTCTGACTGTACGGCTGCATTGCTCAGCGAGGGCCCGGGGGAAGGAGACTTAAACCCTCTGTGTGATGTCCATCACAGCGCTGATAGATTGGAAGTGTGACATTAAAATGGAAATTACTCAGGGGAGACCTGATAGGGGAACGGGGGGCGACCTTTGACCTCTGGCTAAGACCACAGAGTGAAATCCCTCAGAGAGCCGGACTGACAGGATGGATGGAGAGGCGCTGAAGAGTGACGGGTGTGATTTTAATGACACTTCTCTGCTTCATACCTGCCTGTAGTCTTAAATCAGGGCCCAGAGCACCGCATGCTGCAGCCTGAGCCTTTTTTATTTGAAGGGTCCCATTAAGGCTCATAAATACTGCGCTTAGCCACGTTCCCCCAAACACCACCACCATTAAAGACATGTGTTTATTTTGGTACATGGCTAAAAATGTATTAGAGACCGTAAAATTTAATTAGAGCCTGCGATGTGACTGTGGCTTACTTTTAAGGAACCTGGAATTCAGGCTTCATTCTTTTTATTGTTATCTGATAACCTGCTGATATTTGTTATTATAATTAAATTAATTTCCACAGTTTGTTTTACGTCATCAAACCTCCAAATTTTCTGTAAATTAATCACATTAATCTGACTATGAACTTTTCTTCTTTCCACTTCAGGACAACTTATGTCAACCAATCAGATGTCCCTCTTTTTCCTCGCTTGGCTCCACCCTTCGCTTATTCAGTAACCAACAGGTGGCGCTGCAGTGTTTACATCTGTGCTTTTTAGGGCTCATCAGAAGTACTGAAACACAAAAAAAACCCCACAAGAGGTCACATCAGGCAGCCACAGCCAGTTACAGTAGATCAAACTCTCATATTTGAAGGTGTGTCCCTGAGGAATATTCATATTATCCCTTGAAAACAAGTAAATTATCAAAATACTTTATACAATCATTTATATAAGAAACTAACTCAACATTTTTAACTTTAACATGTTTTTTATTTCCACGTGTGGTGTCTTCATCTGTGACAACGTCAGTAATAATTACTGAACCAATCGAAATAAAGTGTGGGTTACATGAGGGATCCGCCGCCAACCATGCCGACCAACACGCTCAGCTCAGAGGTTCAATAACTGACGGGTGATGTTACAGTCACTACATCCATATTTGGAGATGTTTGTTAATATTGCTTGAAAATGATTAAGTTGATTAAACAATGATCAGAACTGTTTATAGTTATTGTTGTTATATTTGCTACAGTAGGTTGTGTTGTAGTTACAGGACAGTCGGGATCATCACACGTAATTTCCCTTTGTGATATCTTTATCATGACCTCAACAGTAATCACCACGATGTAAAGAAGTAAAGGTCACGTGAGCCCGTCTGTGCTCAGTGGAGACCTCCTGTCTTCCACGCCATCATTTCTGGCTGTCAGCATCAGCACTACAGAAGGGGGAGGGAGACCTCGGCGTGTAATGTTGATATTTCACAAACAAAATGATGTTTTCACATTGTGAGAGATGGCTGGTTCCAGTCACTGCTCCCCCCTCATGCCTGACTGTGGATATTAATGCGCTCCAGTAACTGTTAATTTCACTTTGGAGAAGTGATTTATGGGTAGATGGCGAGCGGCGGCAGAATCTAATTGAGATCAGAATGGCTGTTTCTCACAGAGCTGCGCCTGCACCTTCCAGATGGGGAGCCATGATTAATGCATAATGAGCAAATAATCCATGAAATTAATAAAAAACTATTCTTCAGCTCTTCATGGAGAGGAGAATAAATACAAATAGGAATCAAAGTGTTTGTGTCATTTCTCTCTCCTCGGCACACTTGAAGGGAGAGCAGCACAATCAATGGAGAGGAGCAGCGTAATCAATCTGAGATCGGACTGTTTGCCTGTACGAAACAATAAGGAGAGAGGAGGAGGAGGTTTCTGCACCATTAAGGTCTTCATCCGACTGTCTGCAGCCCTCACAGCGTATCACAGGAAGGGGCAGGAATCTGAACAGGAAGCAGGTTTAAAAGGCTCTCGGATCAATAACGGGGGGACATCAGCTCAGCCTGGACTCTGCTGTCCCCCCGCCTGAGGAAACCTGCTGCTGATGACCGTTTTCCTCATTAACTGATGAATCACTCTGTCCATAAAACAGCAGAAAATCAGGGTTTGTGCAGAGTTCACCTGCATAAGACTGAGACTGAATAAAATAAAAATACACCTGCCGTACATTTACAGTAAACACAGAAAAGCCAACGACTATTAAATATTTAATATTTAGTATTGTCTGCGGCATGCAGGACCAGAGCCTCTGGACTAAGAACAATATCTGGACCTGGAATAGTTTGGGATTTTTTCACGATCACATCAAGATGATTTTTCACAGTTTTTCCTCATTTCAGTGTGTCATTGAAGTGTGTTTATAAAAATGTGACAGCAAAGGTTCAGTTTTCACAGATGTTTTCCACAGATTCCTGGATTCAGATCATACACCGGCTAATTTTCATGCAAATCTGCCTGAACTTTTAAAGTATTCCAGCTAATGAACAGCCAAACACTCACATGGCTTCAAAGGTTGTAAACACAGACCCAGGAAAAATGGCTGACAGGGTGGAGCATCCTCCTGAAACACAGTCTTATTGATTACATGGTGTTTAATGTCTACAGACAACCCACAGTCACACACAACAAAATACATGACCAGCCTTTCTGTATAGTGTCAAAGATGACATTAGGTTCTGTAAAACAGTAAAAATTCTTCTGTGCAGTATCCCTCTCTCTGGATGGGATCCCGGTTTATTCTTCTCAGTGATCCTTTCATTTCTATGTCCCAAGGACATCAGAGCGACTGTATCTACAATCTGTGGATAACCAAGCTGAACATCGCTCAGCTGACCTGGGTCCCAGTCCTCAGGCTCAGCTGGAGAGGCTGGTCATTGTAAGAGGGAGGCAGGAATACACCAACCTTGAATTTGTGTGTTTGTGTTGGACTCGAAGCAGATAAATGCCAAACTTCACTTTCCATTCTGAAGTCCCTAACAAGAAACCAGACTGGGCCCATGAAAAAGGCAAACCCCAAACTCCAACATTCAGGAGCTGCGGGAAATATTTTTTAATTTTGCCAAAAAAAAAAAAAAAAAAAAAAGACACACAAAAAAAGACATCGGTTAATTTTCTTTTAATCAACTTCCTCGTGCTTGTTTGTCTTCCAGTTGGAGGAATAAGTGAATTAAATGAACTGAATGATGAAAAGTGCCTTCATACATGCTCTACAAATAATTTACAGCAAGAAGCAGAAAACACTCCACCTGAAATAAGTTGTCCATAATTAATTTTCTCATCTTCCAGCCAGTGAGGATTTATATCCCTGAACGAAGCTCTTGGTTTTGAACTCGGACATAAAAAAGATGTCAGCATGACTCTGAGATTTTAGTTTTTCCCTTTCCTGACGTTTATTGGACGACATGATTGAGCGGCAGAATAGAAACTGCTCCCTTTAAGCACGTGAAACTGCTCGGAACCCCTCGATCAGCAATAAATGGATAAACGTGATTTAGAGTCATCATTAGAATATCTCAGAGCTGGACGTTAGCCATCTAAGTGTGCTCGAGAAGACGGATACAGCGAGAAAAGGGAAGATGGTGAAAGAAGTGGCCCGTTTATCGATTGACAAAACTATTGAGCTTAAAACAGCAGCTGCTTCTCCGTCAGAAAGGATCCATAACACTAAATGCTGACACCTTTCTGCAGAATATCCTCCATTGATTTTTACATAAGAATCCATCTTTCTGCATTAGAACACAGCACGGTGCTCGTTCAGAACAAAGACCAATCAGGCGCATTTATCATTATCTGATTTATGGTCATCATCGAGCCGCGGCCTGTCAGACGTGGCTGTGGGGTTAAAGTGCCTCTCTGGTAATGAACTATGTCTTTAAACCTGAGCTGATGGAGGGGCGGGTATTACATCACTGTATTTATTTGCCCAGCAGGACTCCCGCTGGCTCATGTGACCTGCTCACGCTTCACATAAGCTGAAACTGGCTCAAAGTCACGTGACAAGTGTAGCTCAGGCCAGTCGGCCTCAGCTTCAGCAGCTGTGTGGAAATACGTTTCATATGCCACTAAATTAAAACTGAATCAGCTTCTTTGGCGCTCCTAATGCTGTTTCAGGGAAAGCAGTGGGAAATGCCCTGCAGTCTCGTAATCCTTGCTCTCATTCTCTGTCACTCCTTTCATTTATCACAATATCACTACATATTGCAGAAACAGAAGATTTATTTAGAGTTAAACATTAAAAGGCTGCAGATTCTTGTGCAGGTGAACTGTACTTTTCTAAAGTATCTGAATATGTGACATGGTGTCAGCATCATAAAAATACTAAAGATAACCTTCAGTTACACACAGAGAAAATGAAGTGTTGTTGTTTAATCAGCACCAGACATACTGTATATATTAATAATAAACTTAAATGGTGGATTTTTATGTTAAAGAACATGAGTCCACATGTATAATGAGTCTCTAAAGGTCTGACCTGAAGCATTTTACATCCAAAACAGAGTTTGTCTGGATGCCGTAACCATCCGAGATCACTATGAGTGCTTCCTCACATGCCTTGGTGTTCCACAGGGCTCTATTATCGATCCTCTACTTTTTATCCATGTTCAAATTATATTTGTGGTCACACAGGTGGCTGTAGCTGCTAGCTGTCTGCTACCTTCACCTGAATTGGACCTCTGGACTCTGTTTGTGCTGTTGGAGCCTTATTAATGACAGCATCTGACCAATAATATGGCTGCTGTGAGGTTACTGTACTAAGAGACTGTACAGTTTTGGTGCACAATGAAATTCTAGGATTTTGATTGGATGTTCCTGTTACACTTTCTGTCATCCAGGGCAGAAACTAAGAGCTGTTTAAATCTCTCAGAGTCCCCAGTGATCTCTATCCTTATCCTTCCTCTGAAGCCTTGATTTAAAATGCTTCCTATTTATGCACAAAGACATGCTGCATGTAGTCCAGACCTTGAGTTCTTAATTCTCCTTAACTGTGCCTTCGATTTTTTTTTTCAACTAGCACGTGATTTTAAATACATAAAGAATCGGTATCTATAAGTTACTCATACCTGTACCAAACAGCACCTGTATCTTTTACAGATACAAAGATTCTGGCTCTGACTATCACAGGATTTATTAGGTTATTGTACAGCCAAACAGCACTACAGCAGTGAAACACTCTATGTCACTGTACACTCTGCTCCATCAGCTGTGACAGGTTTAATACATATCATGGTTCATATCATTCATCTATTATGCTGCACTGCTGAGGCTTCAGCTCCTCCACATCTGTCCTCTCATTTAAATGCAGGAAATATTTAAAATGTGAAATTCTACGGAATAAATCAGGTACTAAACACACTTCAAACAGAATTGATGCCAGTTTTTCCAACTTTCAGCTGCTCTCTTTGACACGAGGTCACCACAGCAGGTGGAGTTTTTATTCTGGATGTTCTTCCTGAAGCAACCTTAAAGGGATTAGCGTCTCTTCCTGGGACTGACTCACCACTGCAGCATGAAGCAGAATGAAATCCAAACTGTCCTCAAACTAAAGCTCTTCACTCCTTCGTTGAGCTCTTAAAGCTTCATGAATCGATGTTTTCGTTCTTATGAATGTTTCTTATTTTCAAGTCACTTATAAAAGGGATTTTAATCTCACTGAGATGGCATGAATAAGTTTAGTTTTGGGGTTTTGACTGATATAAAACAAGAGGAATCCATTTCCTTCACAGCATCTGTGGAAAAACAAATGAGCAGTCCATAAAAATCATGGACAGGAGACAGAGTCAGGCCTCTTTATAGAAGGAATGATTGGTAAGAAGCTCATCAGTGATGTATAAATATGCTTATATTCTTCAATAAATGGATCTAGTCCACTCAGGGTCCTGCAGGCCCCCCTCTTGAAGCTGGATCTGCAATGAAATGAAGTCCCACGGGAGGGCGGCGATTTCAATTTACTCAAAGAGCGTCTGGGCGCTTCTCTCTCAATAAATACCTGCGGATTGGATTGGACACACTTAGAGTCATTGGCTGTAAATGAGAGACTCTGTGAGGTCACCAGACTTTATAGAGTCACTATAATCGGTGGGGAACACGTGAAGAGTGGCTCTCAGCTTCAGCATTTCCACCATACTTAATTATTCAGGCTGGACGACAGCTCAGGAATCACTGGAAGAAGAGTGAACATCAGCACGCTGGTGTGCACCGGAAACATCTCCTTACATCAGTGTCTTCATTTGTGAGCACAGAGGGCTTCGAACCATTGATCATTTCCTAAAGAGGCTTTCAAGTGGAATATTTTCCACTTCTGTGCAGTTTTTACGAGACTCACATGAACAAAAACAAAGAAACGATGTCACTGGACCCATGCGTCTAATACTGTACTGAAAAATGACTTTAGCCCTTTAAAACCTGAACCATGAAATAACTGCCACAAATCTTAAATTTTTGGATAATGGAGTGTTTGTTGAACCTTGAGGCAAAATATACAAAAATATATATAAAATTTTAATCTGCATATTGAGGTTTTAATTTGAACCACATTTGCTACATAAGCAATATTTTGGCAATTTAGTCATTAAAAATGTTTCACGCAATTTCTATCATCTTTTGAGGGTAAAAAAGTCACGCTGATGATGTAGAAGTCTCCCAAACTCACAAAAACACATGTATCAAATATGATACGCTTGGCTACGTATTAGAAACATGAACTCAACACTACGGTTTTAGCAGGTTTACAGTGCCTCCTCTTTCATGCTGGGTTTAAGATTCTTTTACTGACTTTTAAAGTTTTGTATGGTTTGATGTGCAGCTATTTAAAAAGCTGCTAGTCAAACCATGCGACCTCAAAACAGCAGAAGTCTTCATTTAAGCATAGAGGGGACTGGATTTTTGCTATTGCAGCTCCTGGCCAGGAATAACCTGCTGCTCCATATTTTTTAGTAAATGTAAAAAAAAATTAGCTCGTTTTTAGTCAACTTTACTGTATTTATTTTATTGATTTACTGTTTATCTTCTTTTGTTTTTTTAAACCAGCTTTGCTCTTATTAAAAATTGCCATAAAAATAAAATTAACAATGACATTATTTCCAGGTTTCAGAAGTTCTAGTTTATCAGTTTCACTGTTCCTGTCCATCGGGGAGCGACTCCTCTGAAGCCTGATTAGATAAAAGTCTGTGAGAAAAGTCCTGTTCGGCTGATCTGAGCTCAATAAACTGCGTTTATGTCGCTGTTTTCAAGCTTCACTGAATAAAAGACGAAGTTTATTTTAGACTCCCTGTGAGTGTTCGATGACGTCTGATAAAAATATCGAAGTAGTAATGGTAAAAACCCATCCTGCAGTTCTGGCAGAAGCTAAACTACCTCTTGTGGTCACGGGGAGATAACCAGCTGATAACATAAATAAATAAAACGAGCAGGATTTTTTTTCTGCTTCACTTTAATAAATCATAAAATGGTTTCACTCTTTGCTGTGTTTTGGGTCTGAGGTGTGTTTGGACTCGTGGGCTGACCCCGACACCCCGACACTGACTCCTATTGTCTCTTTGTTCTTTTGACCCCCTTTAGCTCCTCCCTCCACCCTCTGACACCCCTCACAGGGGCCCCTTTGTAATCCCATAAAGTGGAAAAAATCCTCATTTGTAACAATTTGTCTCCCAGCAGGGTGTGGTGTTAAAGCGTGCCTTTAACCAGTAGTTACCCATCATGCACCACTCCTACCACTACAGCTGCAGCTCTTTGGGCTCCTGAAACACAAAGAGACGGGTGAAGGCCCCCACCCCACCCATCCACTGCTGTTACTTAAATAATTTCCCCTAGGGATTAATAAAGTATTCTGATTCTGATTCTTACCTCTTTATAGAATTAAAATAGACGTTTTATGAAGTTTACCTTTCGTACACGTTGAAATCTTTGCAGGAAACCACCTTACAGAGAATCTGTCTCTGCTCACCATTTCAGTGATGAAGGCTAAAAATATTATATTTCATATTCTGGACATTTGTACTCTTTGAAGGACACATCTAAAAATGTATTATATTATGTAATCACAATTAAGAAAAAGTAAATGTTATTGTTTATTGAGCTAACACCAAAGAAATAATACTACTACTATTAATAATAACAATAATAATAATTTTGTTTATGAAGCATTTCTCCTGCTGTGACAGGGTGAGCTTGAACGCAGCGAGACATAAAGATGATTTGAGCTTCAGATTGCTGCAGCACAGACGAGCCTGTCGGTGCTGCTCTGCTGCTCTGAACTCAGAGCAGAAAAAAAGGTTAAAAGTCACAAAGAATAAAGACGGATATATCAAGTGCACGGGGCAGGACTGCATTTGGAGGATTAGAAATTGGATTAGGGCATCATCTTAAGGACAGATGAGGAATTTATAATTTAATGATAAACAAATTCTAATGATAATGGCCCAGATGGAGATTCTTAAAGGAAACCATCATAGAATTAAATACTTAAAGATCGATCCATTTTCCTTTCAGAGGAGCCGCCATCAAACGGGGTTATCCTCCACACACACGCACACACACAAACACACAGTAACAGGTCTGTGAAGCAGGGCTGCAGCTGAATTACAATCACATCTCTCTCCTGTTTAGAAATACTGAGTTTCTTTTTAAAACCTGCGCTGAGCACGTCAGTATGACTGCACTCACAGGCTGTGGTTTCACTTTATTATCATACATATTTGATATTTTTAAACCAGGTGACCCAATTATGAATACATACACTAACTGTTTACATATTAGAGGGTGATTATCTGGACTTTTTGCCCCAAAGACTCACTACAGAAACAAAATGTGGATTGATTCGCTGACAAAAATTGGTCCAACAAATTTACTGTTTCCTGTATTTATTTTAATGACATACATGATCAGACATTTTAATTAGTTTAAGTTTGGAAAAGCAGGTTTGAAGGCAGTAAATGCGTGAAATGTTAAAGCTCCTTTTAGATCCAAAAACATTCTACATCAGTGCCGTGACTTTTACAGACAGCCTCCCTGCTCACTCTGAGTTTTTTTGCTGTCTGTGGAAGGCTCTCAGTCCACTGTTTACCTCAGCTGTCAATGCTGAGTGAAAAGCAGCCACGTCTGTTTACTCTGGAGGAGGCAGTAAAAGTTTGTGAAAGGAGTCAGATATGAGTCAAAGACTCAGTGAAACTCGCTTCTCAGCCATACTGAGGAGAGCTGTTATAGGCTGAACTTTTCTGTTGGGAAGTATTACTGTTAGCTGCTGTCAGCCACTGTTAGCTGCTGTTAACGTTTTGCATAATGTGAATGAACCTTTATGGAAAATGTAAAGAAACACTGCAAAATATAGGGCAATGTTTGAGCTAAATATTTATATCTACATGTAAACAGGCATTCACATTAACATGGACAGAAGTTTATGTTTAATGAAAAGAGTGTAACTCGCTGTTCTGTGAGGAACCACCGACCGGACACGGACAGACTCTTCTCTGAGCTGCTGTTACCGGGCAGGCTTATTGAGTGAGTTTCCACACATGTACGTGTTTCTGTCTCTGTGTTTATTGACCCTGAAGAGTATTTTTTAGTGTAAGCAAGCGGCTGAAGAGAGAAGAGAGTTGGGTGGCACAGTGATGCAGGGGTTAGAAATCTGTGACAGTAAGAAGGGTCTGGGGTTAAATCTGCTGAGTCTCCTCTGAAGAGGAGGCGAGGGGGAGATGTTTTCAGTCAAAGTTAGACGTCCAGGGACAGCGTTTGGTTTTATTCAACTCTCAGTGCTCTTTTAGAAACCAAAGATCAGTGAGTCTTTGAGTCAATTATCAGGAAACATTAGAAAAGAGCCAGAATTCAAACTCCTCAAACTGATCTGATGCGTAATACGTTCAGCTGTGAGTGGAGAAACTTTATTCTGATTCAAAACCATTTCATCTTTTTAGCATTTTTCTATTGTATTTGCTACTTAAATTGTGGCTTTTCAGTGGTTCTAGTACTGAATAACAGAATTCTGGTACATGGACATCCCAAAAATAATGATTCAAAACTGTGTGTGTGTGAGGAGGTTGTTTAGTTGCATATTTCCTAAATAAAGTCTGGCTTCACCTTAATGAAGCGGAACAGGAAGTGCTCCCTCACACAGACAGAGGAGCACAGGGTCCTCCTGGCGCTGCTCCTAATCGCTCCATGGGAGGACTTGTCAGTAACGGCGCTTGGAACGTTTACCTCATCGTGTGTGAGCGGAATCGGGATGTTGGGAGGCCTTGTTGCAGTCAGCAGGTTGTGATCCGCATGCTTGTGAGAGCTGAGCTGCTGCTTTCTCCGACTCTGGAGGCGACGGGGTTAACCGAGGAGCTCGGGGTGACATAACTAAAGAGGCATTAACGCCCAGTTGTGACATCACTAAACAAACGTGGGGCCTTGGCGAGCATGGGAAAACAGCATTGTGGTGCTGCAGTGAATTGAAGTGAGAAAACAAGGAGCACAATCCGAGCCTTGTGCTGAGCGGCCCGTCCCGGCCTCCATCTGCACCGAGCTGACAACTTTCTGTCATGTTGACCGACTTTCCCAGGCGGGACCTGCGGCATGAATGGGCTGATCTCATAAATCAGAGTGCCGGGGTCGTGTTGACTCTGCTCCTGTGTGCTCTCAGCCGGACGTCCAGCTTTCTGCAGCGTGAGGAAACCAGCACACCATCGATCAGCCCAAAGATCCTCCAGACGGTCCGAACCGGAGCCCAAGGAGAGAATCACAATAAGTGTTCATCAAAAACGATGACACAGCTCAAGCTGCTCGACTGTTTC
Organism: Aulonocara stuartgranti; assembly: GCF_965226115.1. Classification (NCBI taxonomy): domain Eukaryota; kingdom Metazoa; phylum Chordata; class Actinopteri; order Cichliformes; family Cichlidae; genus Aulonocara; species Aulonocara stuartgranti. Next base: position 40,260,112 of record NC_138945.1, on the reverse strand, counting down.
ATGGGGAAAGCACTTAAAAAAGAACCGTGACTCATTTATAATCTAACAGAGCAGATTTCAGTTTGGGAAAAACGTCCACGAGAACCAAATGAGGATTCATATGACTGTTCCTGCAGATTTACACGCAGGGGAAAGGAGCCTCGTGTTGTTTCTCCTCTGCAAATATTTGATTTGCAAAGTACTTTGTGACAATAAATATTGCAGTAACGAACGTGTGCTGCCTCCCCAGTGAGCCTCCCATCCTTAAAAATAACTAACTGTAAATGCGCTGCTTCACATACAGTCCAATCATGACCAACTGAGATCGGAGAGCAACAGTCCAGATGTTTCCAGAGGTTTTTGCTTTATTGAATTTAATTATTTCACTCACCGAATCATTTTATACGTTTGTTATTGTTATTGAGCAGGTGCCACGTTCAGTATTGGGAGAGTTACTCTGTATTAACTGCGTTTCTGTAAGGTGTTCCCATTAATCTGCTCCAGTGCTCGACGTTCATGTTAAACATGAGCAGAGTTTCTAATAATGAGCTCAGTGTGAACAGTAACCCCTGTGAGCCCAGACTCAGTGTGCTCAGTTTATCACAGTTTTTTCTACTCTTGGCTCTGTATGATGTCATAGGGGATATCCCTTATATAGTTATCTCAGGCACAGAAGCCCCACCCCTTCTGTTTATAAGGGGAGATAGTCAGACAGAGGAGGGACTGAGGGGCTTTAAAGTGTGACTCCAGTGAGATCTACTGTAATGGTTTGGGTCAGTCCCGTGCCTCAGTCTCCAGCTCTGTGAGAGCCCGCTGATGAGAGAGTGCTCAAAGCAGTTAAATGATTTGTAAGGCGTCTCATTCGTCGCTCTGTGAGGGCTGCAATGATTACGTTCATCCATTAAAAGTTGACACTTTGCTGCACAGAAGCCCTGCCATTAATGCAGCAGGTTTGGAGGAAGCCATCGATGTCCTTGTGTATTGATGGAAGTGTCCACGACGCTGTGAGCTCGGCGTCAGCCCAGACTCACTCTTCCAGGCCGAGGCGGGAGCGTGAACTCCAGCCAGCCTCGTCTGCCCGGCGCTAATATCCAAAATGCTTCTTATGACCTACTTATGAAGTCAGCCGCAGAGAGACTATTGATCCGAACGCCAAATCATCGGATGTATCTGCGCCGAACTCCAGGGCCGAGAGATGAGGAGCAGCTTAAGTGCATGGGGGTCTGAACCTTCTCTTACTTTCCTTATGCCCAGACGCTCCCCTGGATCAAAGATCAGAGGTCCTTAACCCGGCCAAGGTCACCCCACAGGGTTAATTCAATTTCTAGATAACGCAGCTTCTTCCCCAAAAACAGGAAATCCTTTTAAACTGAGGCTGATTTTGAGCGGCGGCGAGGGAGGAAGCTAATCAAATGAGCGTCTGATTTAACTGCCAAAGTATTTTCCTCTGCGTATTTAATCAATACTTAAGACTCATAATAGCCCCGGTCAGCGGCGGAGGGATTTCCATAATCGATGAGAAGAGGTTCTCAAGTTCAGCAGGTTATTGTGCTCTCCCTCCCTCCTCATTTTTCATAGAGTTATTTATTGTCAGGGTGTCTGTCAGAGCCGAGAAATAGTGCCGCAGCTTGCTGTCGTTTCCCGACCGAAGCTCAAGGTGAAGCCATTGTGGACCCACCGTGTGAGGACACCCAGACATCCAGATAAGCCGCTGGACTGTTAATGACAACTTTTAGTTGGTAATAATCACACATCTGAGGCTTTAGAGGTGCAGCATTCCCACCGTTGCTGTTTTGTTAAATTAAAGATAAATTAAACATTAAAACCAAAAAATTTAACTCCCCGTGTGACTCTTATATGAAAAGATGAAACTAGCTTCCATCATGGGCCTAAAAAAACGTCAGTTCCTCTAATGCCCAGCAGGGGCTCCAGCAGTGAGTCATAGACTTCCATGTTAAGACTTACAGCAGAAACAAACATGTTTACACTATGATACACAAACTGCTCTGTTCTCTATGGATAATTCCTCCCATCTTATGAAATTCATAACAGTCTTTTTGATACCCTCCTTAGTTTACATTGAATTGTGGTATACTTCAGTTTTAGTAAAGCATCAGGATATAGTAGGGTTTTTACTGAGTAAAACACCTTGAGACGACTGTTGCTGTGATTTTGTGCTTTACAAGTAAAGTGAAATTGAAGTAAATAAAATTGACATAGTGTGAAAATACTAAAGTTTCACACAAAGAAAATGTGTTGTGGTGCAATCATCATCAGACTTACTGTATATAATATTAATATGATGAGTAAAATAATAGAGCAGTGAAAATAGTGGAACGGTTTGTATCAAGTAACATGGGTACAAACCAGAATCTTCACTTAAATTAAATCACCACAAAAGCCAAAGTGACTGGCCCAAACATGGTTTCTTCTTCTGACCATGTGCCAAATAAATTTCATTACAGTTTCTTTACATTTTAGTTGAAGAAAACCAGCAAATCTTCACACCTGAGATACTGGAAGAAGCAAAAGTTCATCAAACTCATTGAAGCTACCTCACAGACTTATAAATCACAGATCCTGCAGTCACAACTGGATTTAATTCTCAATTAAATCTTGATTCTTGGTCCGTTTTTGAAAGATGAATATGATAAGCCGCTGGACTGTTAATGACAGAAACTCAACAAAATTTGTTCTGGAGGCCTTGCTCACACAGGAGCGTCCCCACAAGCTCGACTTCTTCACTTTCTTTCCATACTTGACCTGTTTTGTGCTGAGCACAGCTCGCCATGTGCCCGCTTTGGATTTTATTTCATTTTGTTTGATTTTTACGAGAGCTTGTAAAAGACATTTTGATACCCCGAGCTGTTAAAGTGTAAAGAGCCTCCAGAAAAACAGGCCGTCACCGGCCTGCCAATAAAAAATGAAAACCCATTTAAGCCAATGGAGGTGCAGCAGCGTGCCGGCGGTCAGTCAATAAACCAAACAATGGGCTGGGTGGGTCGGATCCGCCTGAGCAAGCGTCCGAGGGAGAAGACAAGGTCACCGAAGGAACCGGACAAAAGCTTCGACACACAAATAACAACAAATCTAAATATCAATACGACCCTGCATACTCACAGTTACCTGCCCAGGTGACAGCTGTGACCTCAGAATCGACTCAAAGCAGCAGAGTCTCTGTAAATTCACACAAATGAAGAAGAAGAATCTCTGAGAGCTGAGACAGTCTGCTTACAGAAACATGATAATCATCAGTGCAGCTGCACAGCTCTCCATGTAGGACGTTAATGACACTGGAGAATACACCTTACCGACAGGTGACGTGTATAAAAGAACCAGTCGTGATAAGCAGTGTATACATGTGATCGAGAAATGCAGAAAGTGACGTTTGAGAGTTTCGAAAAGCTCAGTTAAACATTTTCCTTCTAAGGACCGTCTCACTCTGTGAAGTTTTTGGGGACAGCTTGTTTCTCTGAGGTGGGTCTCTATGGTCCTGTAGCAAGTACCTACAGGCCACGCCCACAAACATACACAACTTAAAACCATGTTCAAGCATAGCAGGTGTTTTGGTGGGAACAACAGTTAGCGCCATGAGTTTTAGATTGTTCGGTTGATTTTGGCTGAAAGTTGCTTTCTGAGAGACTGCTGCTGCTCCACTCTGTGTGCAAGAGGAGGCACTAACACGCACACCTCTCACCTCTAAGTTTAACCATCACAAACCCAAGACTAAACCTAAGCCTAACACCAAGTCCTAACTGATATTTAATATCAGTTAGGACTTCCATTGAGAAAAAATGGTTTGTATCTGAATCATTAAAAGGAAGAAAAACTTTATGAAAACTTAAGAGAACACAAAACATTCTAATCTAAAACTGACTTCTAAGGTCATCGACTGAAAAATTTGAGGGAATCTGTTATTCTTTACACCATGATTTTCAGCACTTTTAACACTTTAAACCAACTCATTATCAACAGAATACACATTTAAGCTTTTCTGAACATGACTTCACTTCATCTTAGAGAAATACATCCAGCATGCGTCTGCTTATATTCTGTGTCAGATTTTTCTTCTTCCTGACAACAGAAGTTAGGAAGAAGTCATGAAGCTCATCACGATACATCAAACCAGTCACTGGAAGACAGCGACAGCGACACAGCCAACAGAGAAACAGATGATATCTCCAGCATCATGATTTTATTATGGAAAGGAAGAATTTGAAGATATTTGTTTGGAATTTCTAACCCTCACACACCCAGAGTTTAAAGCTTATTTAAATTTAGTTCGGTGTGGTTTCTGTCCTGGTCAGGGAAGAATGGAGCCACTCTTAATCATTCTGAGGTATGTGAGAGTCAGCTGGACAGGACCCAACAGTTCATGTAGGGGACTTGGAGAAGGTCGGTCATGAGTTTATATGAACTTACTCTTAAGTTCTTTCTCCTCAACACTGAAAGGAAACAGTTGAGTGGTTCAGTTATGTGACCAGGATGCTTCCTGGGTGCCTCTGGCCTATGACGAAGATCCAGAACATGCTGGAGAGATTACTTTTGCAGCTCTAAACTAAAATCCAAGAATCAACAAAAAAGTTTTTTATTTCATAACACACGTGTTTGTAGGGATGTGAAATCACTTTGAGGACAAATCAGAGACAGGAATGGCCCTTGAACGAAGCGAGAGCTGGATGCTTTTAGAGATGTGGACCCTGAAGATATGACGATGGTCGCGGCGCTTGAGTCTGCAAAGAAAAGATTCTCCTCTCCGACATCACTTCTTTATCTATGAAACGTAACGTGCCGCCGAGATGAGATAACGCTTCCTGTGACTTCATTTTTCTTCGCCACGCGTCATGTTAATGCGGTTCCCCTCAGAGGCGCTCAGTGAAAACCTCGTTGATGGTCACATGTGTCAAACGCTCGCCACGGTGACTGAGAGCTCCTCTCTGTAATGGAGTGACGGACACCCCCACAAACACATTTGGGTAATTTGATGGGCGCTCCTGTTTATCATGTGATGCTTTCAGTGCAGGAGGAGGAAGCACATTGTGTGCACAGTTCACTCGCTGCATTTGTCAAAACAGAGATGTGCGTGGAGGCTAATGGTCCCAGAGAAATTAATGAGTCCATAAAACAGAAAAATCCGGCGTCCACACAAGCATGGCGGATCCTCTGACTTTGATAAACCGTTAAATGACAGACAGTCATCAGAGCCTGAATCACCTCTTCATCGCTGCAAGGTGAGTCTGCAGCGACACGCCTCTGTTGTGAGAATTTAACCCGCCAAATTAAAGCACGGAGCTCTTCACAATAAAACAAACCAACAGATAGCATGACCATCCACGCATCTCACGTATTCATGACCTTCAAAGAACTTTATGTAAAAGTTGCACCATGTCAAATGAGTTCAACACTTCTGTCCTGCAGGGTTACCCCAGGCCTGTAGTGGTCCCTTCCATGCCAATGAATATTTAATAAATGTATCCTGTAGGAGCTGAATGTGATTATGGTTTATTGATCTTTGGTAAATATATTGCAGCTGTGGTTCTGCAGGTCAGTCTTTGAACAAGTGAATGTGGCTTATATAAAGTGACAGTCTAGTTTTAATTTTCAAAGTTTTTCCTTTAATTTTTCTACTTTTCTGACAGCGTTGTGGTTTAGTGTTGAGCGTGTGTGGCTTCATGTTAAAATAAATAACTGTAAACAATAAAAGCAGCGCTGTAGCTAACGGACTAACAGCAAGTGTGAATCTGTGTGAATGTCAGGTAGAAAAAGTGCTTGTATGGGTGAATGAGGCATGTTGTACAAAGCACTGTGAGTGCTTAAGTAGAAAAGGGCTATATAAGAATCAGCTTTAGCTTTAGTGCTAGTGGAATGCGCCGGAAAAACACATCGCCACTTTTTTTTGATGCAGTGAGGAAACGGACCAATCACATTTAAGATAACGTGGTTAACATTCAGACGTCACAAAAGTGTTTCCAAAGCTGCCAGTGTCATATTTAAACTGCGCTCATGTATTCACGGCATTAACTCGTGCACATATTTGGGCGTTTCCCCCCAGAGTTTGTCCACTCTGCTCTGAATCAAGTGAGTTTGTAAATTTTGAGCTTTTTTTTTTCTTTTCACGCAGAAAAAAAAAATCAGCCTGCTGATTGGTCAGATGTGTCTGAGAGAAAAAAACAGGAAGAAGGTCCAGTATTACTGCCCACATCTGTTTGCAGTAAAGAGAAAACTCAGCTCATTTCTGGAGGTGTGAAATTAAAAGAAGGACAGCGCCGGGTTTTTAAGTCACATGAAGATGACCTTTATTTGACCTGACAGAAAGTAACAACGTGGAGACGACTGCTGGGATCTTTCTGTTTCTGTATCCTTGTTTGTCCTCTAACTCGGTCATCAGGTTTAAGGCTCTTAAAATGACTTGGTTAGTTTTAGATGCTGAACTGATCACTAAGTTTGTTGGAGTCTGCTACACCTTATCCCGTACTCACCTGCGGCTTTGAGAAAAAAAATCTCCCTTCCTCTGAGACATCATTAAAGCGTGACTCAGACGGCATGTTTCTGCTGCACAAATAGTGTGTCTGCATTAACGGGCCCACAGCTCGTCACACGTCTGTTTATCACCGCATGAATCCATCTCCATTGTTTTAATTTCATTAAAGGCCCGATGCACTTTATTACCTTTTTAGTGTCTGCAATATTTATGAGTGAGAAACACTCTGTGATGGCACTAATGCCAGCTGAGGAGCGGCTGGAGGTGGCGGTGGGGGGTTATACCAGGGAGCCCCCTCCCAAATGAATGTATAATCAGGCTTTGATTCCCAGGCCTGCGTCAGGCAGCTTGGGCACCATCTATTACCGCGGTGCCATTTCCTAAGTGTTTGCTCCCCAGCCCGACCCTGCCACTTTATCTGTTGGTTTTATTTTCAGAGTGCATGCTGTCCATATGTTACCCTAATAGTTGCAATAATTCTTGTGCAACAGGGCTCGTGTTTTATTAGTCCTGAGCAGGAAGAGAGCGGCGAGAATGCATTTTAATAAAAAGCCCTGTAGCAGCACACTAATGGGCTGACACAGGGGTATTTGCATAGAGATGAATTACGGCGGGCCGCCTTGACGTGACTTTTAAAATATGATTGAGGAGGTTATTATTGCTGCACTATGATACGTGTTAACAGGTTATTTTAGCGTGGCTAGTGCTAATAAAATTCCCAACAAAAGACTCGGGTGATGAGGGCAGGCTTTTTCATTGCCAGAGTCTACTGAAGGTGCTCATTTTGTCATTACTTAGCCCAGTCAACCCCCCCGGTCCCACAGAGGGGAAATAACAGGCGGCGTTTCATCGCCGTCCATCCTTCAGGAAGGCCATGACCGACCACAGCCTCATAATTAATCACAATAGTTTGTCTCCATTTTATTCAGAAACAGTGAAAGGTTCAGTCTGCTTCAGGTCAGTATCAGATCCTCCACAGCTGCTCTCCCCCCCCCCCCCCCCCCATAAGATGAGGTTTCTCTGATTGGACGAATGAATGTAAATGTAAACAGTGAAGGTCACAGACGAGACTGGTGAAGGCTTAACAGCCAACACACTTGATCAGAGTGCAACAAACTCTGTCATATTTAAAATATTCACCGCTTATTAACTGTTTATATTCTCAGTTAAGATGAAAACTATCATTAAGTTGATTTTATTCTGTAGTTGGAATCTTGATTATTTAACATGATTACTGATTAGCCAAAACAACATGCATTCAACCTAAAAAGTAACAGCATCTTTATGAGGGAGAATTTTAAATATCATTCAAATAAATAAATAAAAACTATAATCTTGAGGTGAGTCTAGGCGCAGAGTAGTGCCTGTTTGTGTCTGATTCAAACACCACTTCCTGCTGACAAGGCTCCACTGCAGGATGAGGGTTCAGGGTCAGGGTTAGGCCTAACCCAAAGAAGGCTGAGGACTGTGAATCACAGAAGATCTGCACAGGTGACTGCCTGCTATCACTTCCATTGCTAGATTCTTGGCTCTCCAGGGGCTTTCCTTCACCTCATAGATCATGTTGAATTCAGGCTTTGTTTTTGGTCATCTTGGCAGGAAGTAAAATAAACTATGACTGACACTGGATTTGGGGGGAGCAGTAACAATGCAGTTCTGTAAAGGAAATTAAATACAAGCTTCACAGTAAAAATGAGTGCAAAAAGAACATAAATATTTTATGACATATCTTCACAATCTTTAGAAACCAAAATCATAATCACTGAGCCCTTACCCATGCCTATCGTATTTATTTTCAAAGTTTTCTGCACTGATAAATAAGAACCAGCAGACAGAAACTGAAAGCTCAGAAACCTGAAAAGGTCAGCAGGCTAACAGATCAGGCTAACAGAGGGAAGCAAACATAATGAAGTAAAATCAGAAAATATTTACCTGTGAAATGTGGCAAGGTAGGAGTATGAGAAGAAAAAAACCCACTGAAATAACAAGAATAATAAAAAAAAGTGAGTATAAAACTATGTATCATCTGTAAATAGAAGCATTCACACAGTCTGAGACGAGGTCTGCTACTTTTCAGCTGAGGTAATCCAGACTGTACGCATTGGCCCTGGAAATGTTTGATTTCTGATCAAAGCCCAAAACATAATTTTTATTTAATAGCATAAAAGACCTATAATAAAACATAATTTGCAAATTTGACACTAATTTTATTTTAATATTGTTATACGTTTAAATGTCATATTCAGCTGTGAGAGCAGCGTAGTTCCACTCTATCAGCAGGTAACACAAAAGCAGTTATGAGGTGAAGAAGATGGATACAATTCCCTGGATTATAACACCACATGGCTGGCAGAAACACATTAATGTGATGGGATGGACAAACACATGTTTTAATCTTTAAATATTTTTAAATATTTATTTAAATCTTTATTTTAAAATCTGATGGCTTCTTTTGCATTAAGAGAGAAACTTTCATATTACAACAAATAATTTGACTTTCACAGTAAAAGCAGTGTAAAAACTGTCATTTTAGAAAACATTTTATGTCATTGAAAACAATAACAGTTGAATTCTGTCTCCATGATAACCTTCTTTAGTTTTGAACTCGTTTCCAGTTTGTTTGCAGGTGAGGACACCTGTTCATGCAGAGGAGCTTCTACAGGAGCTGAAGCTCCAATAAAGAGGTTATCGGTGAGCGAGGTCAGCGGCCCGGGCTGATAACAGATCATCTCCTCCATCACAGGTGCTCCTGCTGGAGCAGCACCTGCTTTAACACCTCCTCCTCCTCCTCTTCACACAGGATTGGTTAATGATTTCAGAGGCTGTCATTAAGCTGCTGTAGCACACACACCAGTTAGCAGTGAGAGTATTTCCTCTCTGACAGCTCTCAGAGAGCAGAGGAACGCTGCAGGAATCACAGCTGCACAATGTTTCCACTCAACCATGAATGTGCTTAAAGGGGGACTGCTCAGAGCGCCACCATCGCCACCACAGCTCATAATGGAGGATCCCAGGGCGCTCCTTATCACACGGCTCCAGGCAGCATTCAGGGAGATAAGGCTGCCATGTGTGGGAGCTGCGGCCCCCGGGACACATGTCCTTGTGTGTAATCTCTTGTAGTACACAGTCAACTGAGAGCCCGTCAATGGGCTCTTTATAAAGGTCGGCATACGCATTAGTCACGCATACAGACACGGAAAGATCAGGTGGAAGTCAACAGGTGAGTTGCAACAGGTTTGAGTTGGTTTCTGCTCGCTGCTTCTTGTTTTACAGAGAAAATATGATCAGTGTCGCCTTCTGTCACCGAACATCTGTTTTTGTTTGAGTAGCTAAATAAGGAATTTAAAAAAAAAAAGAAGAAGAAAAAACTGGTACAAAAATGATTCTTTGAAGCAGGGAGGGGATGAAAATCCAGACGTGCAGGAGAAACCCTGAAGCAAATGTTCCACAGTCCTGGAGATCCAAAGCTGGAAACACGAGGAACAACATGAACAGTCTGTTCTAAGTGTTTCTCTGGCCTTCAACTCAACGTGAGAACAAACTGGAGGTCATGTGATGCACACACAGCAGTATGGCAGGTGATTGGCTGTAAGAGTCACATGGTAATTTAATTCTGACGGAAAACGTTTCTGTTTTTTATGAACTTCTAACAGGCGTGACTCTAAAGGCTATAACCAGCATCTGGTTGGAAAGTTTATCACAGCCAGGCGTTGCAGAATCCGGCATAATATTCAGATTTTCAACTTTCTGCCTGTCCTTATACTAACCACATGCTGCATGTTTCCTTCATGAGAACACAAACTCTCAGCACAGTGATTTTGACCCCACTCTGACATTTGCCCTTTAACCTGCATCACTTTGATGTCATTCAAACACTTTTATGTCACACTGCAATTTCAAAATTCCAATATTGCGGTATTTTAAAAACACTGGACACATAAGAAATTAATAAATAAAACAAATCAGCCCATTGGCACTGGAGCCAATTATTCCATTTATTATTGTACTAATAAGGGGCTTCTTTCTATTGTTATATGTTGTATTACAGATATGTTAAAGGTGTTTAAGTGAAACCTGATGCAACTATCAGAGATTACTGTGGGTAAAAAAACAGAATGGGGCATTGTGGCGTTCCACAGGGCGCTATCATAGATCCTCTACTTTTCATTTACTTTTAAATTATATTCTTGTTTTTCAAAGCACAAAATATTTCCTCCTTCATGAAGCTCAGCTTTTAAAATTGTTTTAAGGCTTAAAGTTTGCATAATTAGAGGTGTGGCCTCTGATTGACAGGGGACTCTAGCTGCTAACTGTTTACTAGCTTCATTTGGAGCCTTTTGGAGGATTTTTAATTACATCATGTGGCCAATAATATGGCTGCTGTGAGGTTACTGTACTAACAGACTGTCCAAGAAGATGGAGCTCCAGGGTTGCTGAGTGAAATCAAGGATTTTAATTGGATATTGTTCCACAGCTGGAGTCCACAGACACCTTCAAACATCACTGTTATCTCACTGCTGCTAATGAGTCAGAACACTCAGTGAGGTGAGAATATCTCAGAAATGTCCTCCAAGCTTTTATTAGGGGACCTCAGGGTAATCTTTTACTGTCTCAGAGTAGGAAAAGGTTCATATTTGCATGGATTCCACTAGATTCAAAGATTAATTTCAGAAGGAAGGCTGTCTTTTCATAAATACAGACAGAAATTAGATTAAATATTTATTTTCCTGTTCGGTTTTGAGGCAGATTTGTCCAACTGAGTTTCATGTGCATAATTTAATGAGAAATGCACGAACCAAAGAGCCGTCTCACGTCAGTTTGAAACGCTCAACCTTTACTGTTTGAAGCAGACGACTGCTGGCCTTGATTGTTATTCAATAAAACTAAATACACCCCAATGCTAAAGCAAAGCACGCTTAGAGGTGGCTTCACGGTCCTGAACTTCAGAGCTGTGCCCTACGTAACAAAACCCACAAAAAAAGCAAACCTGACCCGCCTGTTGTTTATGAGGGGCCACCAACCAGAAGAAAGCTGAAAGAGCTTGTTTGAGGGCCTGTAGAGAGGCTCAGTTAGAGGTAAAGAAGGATTATTTTGAGCTGTGAATCATGCAAAGCTGCTCTGGAAGGCTCTAAGAAAAAACAAAGATGGAGCAGAAATATGAACAAAGATTTGATTTTGTTCATATTTAATGCATCAATAAATCACTGCATTTATCATCTCTGTTAGATTAGCACACTGAAGCCGGATGCTTCACCTGATCGCATGCACAGGTCACATGTCTGCCCATTGACTGCTGATTAATCGGCTCATTGTTGCAGCTCTCATGTGCCTGTTCGGGGTCCTGCCCCTCGTGTTGGGAACCTCAGCAATGCTCATCATCTCCTCTGTAACACACGTCGGAGCCTCCAATGATGGTCTTCTTCATTAACCAACCAATCAGCAGCCCTCAGACCTTGCCCTGCAGACACTGCTGTGCAGAAACGTCTGATATGTTTAATTCTCCAGGTTTTAAATATCATCAGCTGGATTTATTCATCTGTTAAATCTTCTCTAGCCAGCCAAAACATAAATTAAAACAGTGAAACCTGGACCATAAATCCAGACAATTATCAAAGAAAAGTGAAAAATTTAAAAATCTGGAACTCAAACTAAAAATGTTTTTGCTTAAACTCTATTTTCATAAACTCAAAGATTAAATTTCTTGGATGTGATACGCTCCAAAAAGTTTATTTCTGTGCCTCCATTTTTTCTGTGGCTTTATTTTGATTAAATTACATAGCAATTACTTTTAAAATAAAATTTACTTTTAAATGTTTATTTTTAAATTTTAATTACATTTGATTTTAATTTAACTTTAAAATACATCTTAATTTTAATTGCTTAAAAAAATTATGTTAATTGTTTTAAATTGCTGATGTAGCAGCTGCTGGAAGTGAGTGCCTTGTTGCTCTTCGTTCCTGTTAGATTAAGTTTAAAGTGCAGTAACATGTGAGAGTGTAGATTTTAGATCTGCCTGTAAAAGTCATGTTTCAGAAGCTGATGTTGATGCAGCCAGCAGAGATCTGAAACAGCCAATGAAAAAGGAGGAAATCCTTCACATCCTGCAGGAAACCATGTAAGGAGTTAATGAATGAAACGATCACAGATCAGAGAAAAATCCAGAGCGGCTCAGTTACATGTTACAGCAGTAATCTGACTATGTACACAGACAAGCTGTCTTTGAATACAGAACAAGTTTCAGCACAGAGGAGTTTTTTGTTTATATTTATTTCATGATTCCTGACGAGTCTCTTCCATCTCTGTCCAGATGCAAAAACAAACAAAATTATTTTATTTTATTTGTTATCGGTTTTAATATAACATTTCTGGAATTTTTTGAGGAAAGGTTGGCTTGCAGCGAGCTTCAGGAGGAAAGCTCGATGATGAAGGATGAAGATGAGGAACTGTGTTCAGGAAATCCAAACATCTGCTGAGGAAAATACGTTTGAGCCTCCGGCAGCTTCTTCATCCATGGAAATGTCTCGAAGCCTCGTCCTCTATGACGCCAACCAGAAAAACCATTAAAACCATTAAAAGTGTCTCTGGCTGTGATGATGGAGGATGAAGGAGGAGGATGAGCCCCTGACAGCAGCTGGGGTCGATGTGAAGGTGTGAGAAGGCCGGCAGCTTCCCCGTCCATCAGATTGCTGACTGATTTCTCCTCATGTGTCGTGTTTGTACAACAAAAAGTTAAAAGATGATCTTCTAACAGGGGAAAAAAACTGCATGAAACATAAAATCATTCATCACTAAACAGCTGCAAACTAATCAATAAATCAATCGATTGGTTGGTTCTTCCAGCTTTATTACAAATACTCAATAATTTTTTTACATTTCAATCTTTTATTTTCTCTTTTGTTTCGTCTCATTTGGTCCATTAAAAATTAAACATTTTTCTTCCTGTTGAGAAGCTCCACAGAGGTGCCAAGCACGAGGGGCTGGACCCCTGTGGGGCCTCAGATGCTCAGTGAAGGCCTGAAGTGCCACAGGTCCGAGTCAGGGCCGAATGAAGCTCCTCTGGGGCCTGAAATGTGACTCTGGGTCCCTCTGAGCCTCGCAGTAGCCCGAGCAGAACCCCACAAATGGAAGGATGAGAGCCGTTCAGCTGACAGGAAATCAATCCGCAGCAGATTTAATAAATAAAAGATGAAGATGTTTTTTGGTTTAAAAATAAAAAGCAGATGAAGACTAAATATTTTATGCTCTGTCAGTTTCATAAAATACACGGAAAAAAGAACATTTGGAATTGTTCATTAAAAATAATAATTAATAACTTTTCTCTGCTGGAAAATGATAGATTAAAAATGTAGTCCTTTTTTCTGTTATTCATCAGTTTCATTTTTGTAATTATTCATATCAGTTATTAAAGTAATGCTTGGTGCTGTGAAGGGTTCATGTAACCAAGCATTACTTTAATAATACTATCAAATAATAAAATCAGAAGCTCCACATAAGTGAGCTGATGTTCAGAAAACATCTGGATCCTTCAGCCAGGATGAGCCCAGCTGTGAGGAGGAGTCCGCGGGAGGAGCCCGGGATGAAGTCCTCACCGGCCTCTAGCTCGTTTTAAAGGGAGAGAGGAAGTGGAGCTCTGAGAGATGCTTATGGCCACCGATTCATCAAAACAAAGAAAAACGAGACAAACATCACTTCGGGACTTCTTCTTCGTTTGTCTGGCTTATTCATTTATACTCAGCTGAGCACAAACAGCTGGAGCTGCACGAGGTCACGGCTTGAGCTGGACTCTAAATTTATAGGCTACCTCAGAAAAATGTTTAAACCATTTCCATCAACGAGTCAATTAATGGATTAATTCACCTCATTAATTACTGAAAGTCACACATTTTAAAACGATCCTTTAAAACGATTTAAAAAAATGTAAATAGAATAAAAGTGCATAAAAAGTCATCTGTATGTTCAGCCGGCCAGGAGCACCGAAACAACAGCGCCGTGGACACAATGACAGCATAATAATAATAATAATAATAATAATAATACATCAAATTATTATTATTAAAGATTTCAGCTTCAAGACCGCTACGATGGATTCAGACATTTAAAATTTATAAACACGGAAGTTCAGATCTCGCTCTCTTTGGCTTTCACAAATTATAATTTTAACAATAAATGAATGCTGCTCTGTGATAAGCTGACGGGGATTTAAAAAAAACCCGGTTCTTATGCTTTATTATTTTTGCCGCAGTTTTTCGTGTCTCGTCAGTTTTTCTCTGTTTCTGTTTGACACAGGAATTTATTATTCACCATAATTCGTCTGGATCAGCTGATCTCTGAGTCTGTCCTCAGATCTGCTGTGTGTTTCACGTTTAACATTTAATTCAAAAATAAAAATTCAGAAGCACAAAAAAGGAAAAATGACATTTGTTTCTTTACCTTGAGGAGAGAAAAATAAAAATAATTATAAATTATAAAATAAATAATAAGTTTTATAAATTTAGTCACGTGATAAAGAGTCATTAAAACGATTAAATTAATGTTTAGCATTAAAAATGAAAAACCAACTGAATGTGGGGAAAAGAAATCAGCGATCAAATCTCAGGAAGAATCCTCCGAGCTTCAGCTCGGACTTTATTTTTAACTACTTTTAAATATTATTTTCATATTTTCAGCGGCAGTTTAAAACGGAGTTCCTGTTGACTGAAATGTATCCCCATGTTCTGCGTTTTACGTGTAAAAATGTGCGAAAATATAATTTAGACTGAGAAGAAGAGAGCACAGAGCTGCATTAAAACATGCCGGAGACGAAAAAAACAAAACAAAACTGAAAAACAGGATTCAAAGTCATTAACGTTCATATCCGCTCTTTAATTATTATCCTAAATGTATAAAATATTTCCAGAAAAACAAAAAACTCGACCCTGCGTTAGAATCACAGAATTAAAATTCATCAGCTGAGCGCTGATCAGGAAACAGAAGTCGGATTTAATTGAGCGGTGGCGAGGGTGGTGTTACCGCTGAGGGTGGTGTTACCCGGGAGCGCGGACTGGTCGGGACTGAAGCCGGGACAGAGCAGCGTGCAGCCGGGTGTGACTGCTCACAAACACCGACAGCCGAAGGAGAGAAAAAGCCCCCCAAAACTACAAAATCGTCCATGTTTTCTGCGTGATTTCAGCCGGGTTTAAAAAGGAAATCCAGAATCCGCCTCAGATGAAGCCGAGCATCAGCGACACAAAGCAAACACCTGCAGTTCTTTTTTTATTCAATAAAAGTGCATTACATGAGCCTGCGGGGTACACAACTGCGCAGACGCAACTCACAACCCAGAACATATAAATAAAATGTGCGCGAGCAGAAAAAAAACAATAATAAAAAATGTAAATGTTTGCGCCGTTTGTGTCTGTACACGTGCTGCGTTCATGGTCTCCTCCTGAGAGGCCTTCAAGGAGCCGCAGCGGGGTGGTGTTGGTGGTGGGAAAGGGGTGGGGGTTAAACCCAAATGAAAAGTAGAAAAACATTAAATTTAAATATTCACATTTCTATCCACTCACTCATATTTACAGTCCGCTCCGGCCCGCAGGTAAAAACCAGTCTGTCGTTCAGGTAAGCTCACGTGACTTCAGCTGAGTTCGGACTTCCGGTCCGGTTAGGAGCTGTCCGTGTCGGGCGCGTGCAACAGCAGCGCGGAGCTCGCGGGCTTGTGTTTCTTGAGCAGCTGTGTGATTTTCTCGTCGTCGGAGTTCGGGTCCAGCGGCTTGTTGTACTCGTCGTCCTCGTCTTCGTTGTCCGAAGTGCCCTTGAGCCGCTCCGTCTCAGAGTCCTGCTTCTTCTTGGCGGAGGCCATCTCTGCCGCGTGCTTCTTCCGCCACTTCGTCCTCCGGTTCTGGAACCACACCTGCGGCGGCGGCACACACAGAAGCCCACTCACATTTCGGATGATTTAGCTTTTATTATTTAAAGCTAAGACAGGAAACAGTCCCAGTTTTCACATTTAAATTCCTACAGAAACCAATACAGGCGACTAAACGGCAGCTTATTAAATATGAGAAACTTTATTTATAAAGGCAGATTTAAACTGTGACAGGTTAAGTCATCATTCTTTCTATAATCAATTTTCCTCTTTTGAACTCAGATTTAATTAAAAACACGTATTCTGACCCGATGCATGTAAAAGGTTAAAATTGTGAGCTAAAGCTCAAAAATAATAACTTACCTAAACCTAAAAATAAGATATAAGTTACAAGATAAATAACTTAAAACAACGTACACATGATTGTTAAAAAATGTTTTTGCTTCAAATTAATTAAATAATTTTATTGTGAGACAGGAAAATTAAAACCTGAATTTTAGCTGAAAAACGTGGATTCAAGCCCGCTTTACAAAGAGTGCGAAAGGAAAAACCCCTGATATAATGATTGATGAATTCTCTGCGATTTACCCACAAACACAGTGAAAGTTCCGTTTGTGGAAGCAGACGGGTAAGCAGCAGCACATATTGAAATAGGGGTGTCGGTTACCTTGACCTGGCTCTCGGTCATGCCCAGCGAGTAGGCCAGCCGGGCTCTCTCGGGGCCCGCCAGATATTTCGTTTGTTCGAAAGTTTTTTCCAGGGCGAAGATCTGCTGCCCGGAGAACGTGGGCCGCGTGTGCTTCCGTTTGCCGTCTTTGTCCAATAAGACAGAGCTCTGATCTGAAACGAGAGGCCGACACAGACATTCAGTACACACAGCCCATAGCCTGCTTCTATTCTGTTCTATTATTTTATTGTACGTCATGTTTCTGGGATCTAACACTTGTTTTCCACTCACGGGGCGAGCACGCGAACCTAGCGTCCCTCCAGTGGGGGCTCTGCATCACCCCCGGCCAGAAGATGGGCGTCCTGCCTGGCAGGTCCGCCAGGGGCTTCGGGTACCGGGCCACGGCCACGGCGGCCGCGGAGGGGCTGAAGTAGAGCCCGGGGGGAGGCGGCGGGCTGAGGCTGCTGAACCTGGGCAGACCCGTCAGGATCCCCGCGGAGGAGGAGGCGGAGGCCCCGGCGGAGGTGGCGCAGGGCCGGTTCAGGATGTCGTTAATTCCGTGCGGGGTGGCAGAGGAGCACTGTTGCGGGGAGCCGAGCCCGGAGGACGGGCCGGTGGAGCTCTTGATGCCCGGGGAGGCTGCGGCCATGCCGCCCGGGTTCGGGGAGGTGGTAGCCGGTGAGGTAGAGGAGGCGGGGCCACCGGAGGAGAGCGGGTAGGCCGGGTACAGCGGGGTCTTCATCTCGGTCATGCTATGCAGAGCAGCCAGGGGGGGCGTGCTGAGGAGGAAGGCGCTCTGACGGGACCCGTCCATCGGACCCGCCGCTAACATCCCCCCGGGGGGCGGGCCGGGCTCTGCGGGCAGGGGCGCGCACTAACGCCGCTCTGAGCCCATCCCGGGCCGCTCTGCGCTCTAATCCCACCACGGTCCTCTATGCAGACAGCCTGAGTCCAGCTCCGAGTCCCGGATAGGCACCAGGCGCACGCGCTGCTTCCGCCCGCGAGTTGCGTGAGATAATAACAGCTGATCATCCGCGCGAGACTATCAGCCCCAAGTTAGAGAGGAGGGAGAACAGGGGGACGGGGAGGGGGGCTGAGGACGGGCAGGGGTGGTCTCTCCGGATTGGTTAACCTGGGGGTGACGTAGACGTTCCCGGTTCAGGAGGGCCTCGTGATTGGCTGAGCAGAAATGAGATGAGTGATGGGAAATAAAAAAATGTGAAGAAAGAGAAAAACGAGAATTTAAAGGTCAGAGACAAAAGTATGATTTAAATAATCAGAGGAGCAAAACCAGGTCGGTTATTAAAACAAAATAAAATGAGGTAAAAAGAAATGAAATAAAGTAAAATAAAATAAAGTCAAATAGTGGAAATTAAAATGCATGAAAAAAAATTTAAACACACTCTGCTTTTGTGATTGAAATAATAAACATGATTTCAGTCACGCTTTACTGTTTAATAAAATATACTAAAATTTGTCTTAATAAATGAAAATATTTTTTAATCATTTTAAATCTAAACAGACAAACACTAGCCAGCAGGGGGCGCTGCAATAGCAACGCTTATATTTCGGAGGAATCACCAAGAACATTAAATTCATTTTATAATAATTATCCACATGACTCTGATTTCATGGAAAGGAAAGTGCTGCTTGATGGTTTGATGCCACTTTGTAGAATAGAATAGATGAACAGAAGAATCCTTTAATTGTCCCACAAGGGGAAATTTGGTTACAACAGCAACAAAAAAAGAAGAAGAAAAGAAATGCACATACAAACAAACAAACAAACAAACAAACAAACAAACAAACAAACAAACAAACAAACAAACAACAGTGTTTCCAGAACTGTTTTTTGGTTGATTCAAATTAATGCGTTAAACTTAATTCATACATTTTTAGGTTAATTATTGTATAATCTTTGAGTTTATTTATAATAACATTTACTAAATTAAATCTGTACAAACTGCTTAACTTAAAATTAATTAGAGCGCTCTTACTTTGATATAAAATATTAAATGTGTCTGACTTCTCCTGAATTCTTAAAACAAACAGTTTAATATAACGCTTCATTGTTATGCTGACACTGCTTTTTTGCAAGAAGTAAAGCTGACCTTTGTTTATTTATTATGTATTAGCTTTAGTTTGTCTGTAATTGAATAAGTTGCTGTTACTTTCAGTTAACGTAAGAATGGTGAGTTAAAGATGATCGGTCACACAGCTTTACATTTAGAAATAAAAGTTTAGCAAATTTTATTAAAGATAAAGTCAGTAAATGTTTAAGGGTCAAGATTTCTTTTAAAATTCAGAGGGCTCAGATTGCGTTGCGTTCATGTGCCCTGTACACCGCACGGATAAATGACCGCTGGTTTTATAAACAGTTTAACATCCAGCAGGTCACTGAGGACCAAATCCAATTTTGTGGGGCAAATCTTAGTAGCTGGGAGAGTTTATCCATAACAACACACACAGACCAGAAGATTAATCAAACTAAAGGTTTAAAAGAAAGGCTGGATTTTATTTAATTTCTATTTTTAAAAACTTCTTATAAACGTAAATGGAAGCTAAAGTGTATTTTTATAACTGCAAAATGAAGTTAATTAGTTTTTTCCAGAGGAACATTTGAACATTATCATTTTAAACAATAAAGATTATTAACAGCGCACACACAGAAAAAACAAAAACAACAACAACTGTAAAATACAGTGTAAACAGTTTTAAAATGAACATTTTTTCATGTTATTATTATTTTAAAAATTATTTTCCATATTTTCTGTTTTTTTTTAACTACACGTTAAATTTTTCAATTTTACAGAAACCTCCACCCCCCCCCGCCCCGCCCCCTTTTTTTCTTTTTTTTTTACAGTGTAATTCATGCATGAAATGAACGAACAAATAAATTCTGAGAGTGGCAGCCTCGACCGTCGGGCTGTGGATCAGACCTAAGAGGAACGTGTTTGTGTTTCAGCTCTAAACTAAAAAAAGTCTGAGATAAAAACCCTGCAGGTCAAACATGAGCTCAGCCTCTGTAAACATCTGGACGGTTAGTCACAAAGATCTGAGTCATTTCCTGTCTTAAGTTCTCCGCTTTAATTTAATCTCTTCAAACTTTCTCATGACCGCTCAAAATTTCCTTGTGACCCTTTACGGGGACTCGAGCCCTGGGTTTGGAACTCATTTCAGGCTTTTATTTTGAAGGAAATATTGGAAATTTGAAAAGCTGCAGCATAAAA
Organism: Aulonocara stuartgranti; assembly: GCF_965226115.1. Classification (NCBI taxonomy): domain Eukaryota; kingdom Metazoa; phylum Chordata; class Actinopteri; order Cichliformes; family Cichlidae; genus Aulonocara; species Aulonocara stuartgranti. The sequence continues at coordinate 40,239,911 of NC_138945.1, read as the reverse complement.
AAGTGCAGCAGGTCCTTCTGGGGGATCATGAAAAGACGTTTTTTTAACACTCATTTACTGCTGATTTTCTATTTATTCGCTTCATCATCCACAAACAATTAATAATCAATGATAATGATGTTCACCTCTAATATAATTACTGAGGTGAAAATATGATCATTTATAATATATTATTAATATATTATCTTTCTCTCTTTTTTTTTGGAATACCTGTTGTTGTCGTTGAAACAAAATAAACCCCTCCCTATGGCAGATGTGGGGCAGATTTTCCTATTTGTTCCTCTAACATGTAAATGTGACAGAGCCAGAAACAAATGAGTCACAGAAAACAGTAACAGGAAGTGATGTCACACCCAGCCCTAGATTTGACCTCTCAGGCTACACTGCAGCCTGCAACTAAGGAAAAATTAGGCTTCATTAGTTTTTAATTAGTAAATTAATTAAATCTAGCAGGTCTTCGGTGATAAATAAGAATAAAAAACTAATAAAGTAAAAAAAAATCTGTTTTATTGCTTCCATTTTCCTAAACTTCAAACCTCTGCTCCTGTATAGAACCGGATGGAGTGATGACATCACAGCTGATCATTAACACAAAACATGGAAAATATGAAGCACTGCTTGATTCAGGTTACTTTAGTTTAGATGTAATAGATTACTTTGAGTCCTTTTAAGTTCACCCAGTGTTACCACAGTACAAAGACATAATACTGCTGCTAATAACAGTAATTAAATAATGTTTTGAAAATCCTTTAAATCAACAAACGATTTTGTTTTTAAATCTTTGAATCTTTGAGAAAATGTGTTATTGATTACAATAAACTACTAATAATTAATAATAATATTTCAGGCTCGATGCATTTATGCGAATAAAAAATTTAACTCGACAGACCTCAGATTGATTCTATTTATAAGTTTATTGATTTTGTATTTTTGATAAGAGAATTGTTGGAGAGAAATAACAAAGTAATCTGGAGCAGCTGGACAGATTAAATTATGGTGTTGTGTTATGATGATGATCAGGAAGATCCTTCAACCTGCTGAAAGAGACTGAAACACAAAATCAGCAGTGCGCAGGCGCCCCCCTCTGGTCAGACTGTGTCAGCACACGGGGTTCATTTTATACACGTGCCTTGTAATCAGCTTAATGAGACTACCTGTATGAAAATCCTACAGTGTTGAAGACATATGTGTAAATCCTGGAAACATGAAGTCAGCCGAGTTCACGACCAGCAGCTGCAGTTTAGTGTTTATGAGTTTATGAACGTGTCACAGAAACACTGATAGAGACTGGACGGAGCCTTCTCTTTGACTTCACTGAGCTCAGCTTTACACTCGCACAAAGATTTAATCCCACAGTGAAACTAAATAAACACCTTTGAAGAGTTGTTTGCATTATTTTATAATAAATCACAGTGATCAGCTGTGTCACTGTTTCTCAGACTGTGGGACCTACAAGATTTCAATTCAGTTTTATTTATATATCATCAAATCACAGCAACATAACTCACAACACAGCAACATAACTAAGGAAGGATTCAGGGTCACGTGGTCCAGCCTATAACTATATGCTCTACCAAACAGAACATTTGAAGCCTAATCTTAGAAGTAGAGATAGTGTCTGTCTCCTGAATCCAGCCTGGAAGCTGGTTCCATAGTAGAGGGGCCTGAAAACTGAAGGCTCTCCCTCCCAGTCTACTTTTAAATACTCTAGGAACAACAAGTGAGCCTGCAGTGTGAGAGCAAAGTGCTCTAATAGGGTGGTATGGTACTACAAGGTCATTAAGATAAGATGGGGCCTGATTATTTAAGACCTTGTATGTGAGGAGCAGGATTTTGAATTCAGTTCTGGATTTAACAGGAAGCCAATGAAGTGAAGCCAATACAGGAGAAATATGCTCTCTCTTTCTAGTCCCTGTCAGTACTCTTGCTGCAGCATTTTGGATTAACTGAAGGTTTTTCAGGGAGTTTTTAGGACATCCTGATAATAATGAATTACAGTAGTTCATGTCCCTAGAACAACACTCTCGCCAGTTAATTAGGAACTGCCTTTTTCAGCTAAGAAACATCTCCAAACTGCGAACTTTGTTGTCTAAATCTGAGTTAGAAATGGTTATTCATACTTTTAATTCATCTCGCTTAGATTATTGTAACAGCCTTTTTCTTTGTTTGAGCAAAAGGAATCTTGACCGTCTCCAGTTAGTCCAGAATGCTGCTGCAAGGCTTTTAACTAAGACACGAAAAAGAGAGCACATTACACCAGATTTACGTTCATTACACTGGCTTCCAGTACATTTTAGAATTCATTTTAAAATCTTGGTACTGACTTTTAAAGCTTTGAATTGTGATGCCCCTGCTTACATTTCTGATCTGTTAGAACCCCATGCTCCCTCTCGCAGCCTGAGATCTTCTAATCAAAGGCTGTTGGTAGTCCCACAAACTCTTTTTAAGACTAGAGGTGATAGCGGTGGCCCCCAGGTTGTGGAATGCTCTCCCTCCATCATTACGTTACCTTGATTGTATTTATTCTTTTAAAAAGCAGCTTAAGACTCATTTATTTAGATTGGCTTTTAATTAGATTTGTGCTGTGTGTTTTATTATTGATGTATTTTATGTATTTCTTTTTTATATTACTGTGAAGCACTTTGTGGTTTTTATCCTGTGAAAAGTGCTATATAAATAAATTGATTTGATTTGATTTCAGCCTAGAAGTAATAAATGCATGAACTAGTTTTTCAGCATCACTCTGAGACAGGATATTTCTAATTTTAAAGATGTTGCGCAAATGGAAGAAAGAAGTCCAACATATTTGTTAAATATGTGCATTGAAGGACATATCCTGGTCAAAAATCACTCCAAGGTTCCTCACAGTGTTACTGGAGGCCAAAGCAATGTCATCCAGAGTAAGAATCTGTATAGCAGTGAAAATGTATGCTATGCCTACGGGATAGTATACAACGATATTGCCTAAGGGAAGCATGTATAATGTAAACAGAACTGGTTCTAGTACTGAACCCTGTGGAACTCCATAATTAACCGCAGTGTGTGAAGAACATTCTCTATATACATGAACAAATTGGAGTCTATTAGATACAGTGGCTTGCAAAAGTATTCAGCCCCCTTGAACTTTTCCACATTTTGTCACATTACAGCCACAAACATGAATCGATTTTATTGGAATTCCACGTGAAAGACCAATACAAAGTGGTGTACACGTGAGAAGTGGAATGAAAATCATACATGATTCCAAACATTTCTTACAAATAAATAACTGAAAAGTGGGGTGTGCGTAATTATTCAGCCCCCTTTGGTCTGAGTGCAGTCAGTTGCCCATAGACATTGCCTGATGAGAGCTAATGACTAAACAGAGTGCACCTGTGTGTGATCTAATGTCAGTACAAATACAGCTGCTCTGTGACGGCCTCAGAGGTTGTCTAAGAGAATATTGGGAGCAACAACACCATGAAGTCCAAAGAACACACCAGACAGGTCAGGGATAAAGTTATTGAGAAATGTAAAGCAGGCTTAGGCTACAGAAAGATTTCCCAAGGCTTGAACATCCCACAGAGCAGTGTTCAAGCAATCGTTCAGAAATGGAAGGAGTATGGCACAACTGTAAACCTACCAAGACAAGGCCGTCCTGTCATGGTCCTGAGCCATGTTGGCCCAGTATTCTTAGTTTTCGTGTGTTTTGTATTTTGTTCCTTATTTATGCCTTGGTCCCTAGGTTGTTCTGTTAAGATGTTCCTTATTTGATTACCCCCTGTGTGCCCCTCTATGTATCTGTGAGCCCTCGTTTCCCCTCCTTGTGTTTTATTCCATGTTTTCCCCAGCCCGTTATGTCTGTGCTCTCCCTGTGCTCTCTCTCCTCCTGTCTGAACCTCTGTGTACTTCCTGTTTTACAGTCTCTCGTCAGTATGCGTCATGTTGTGTTCACTCCTGCCCTGTCTCATTATGATTATCTGTGTCAGCTGTGTTTCCCGTGTGCTCCCACTTCCCTCATTAACCCTCTGTGTATTTATGTCCGCGTCTCCCTCAGTTCAGTGTCGTGTTCTCCCTCATGACTGTGTGCCCTTCCGTGTGTTTCCTCATGAGTCAGTTCCTTTATGACTTCCCAGTTTAGTTTCATATTATTTTGCATCGTCTTAACTTCCGTCAGCAATAAAACTGTTTTGAGTTCATTCCTGCCTCCGTGTGCTTGCGTTTGGGTCCTCATCCTGCCTGCACACAGCCTATTCATGACACGTCCACCTAAACTCACAGGACGAACAAGGAGAGCGCTGATCAGAAATGCAGCCAAGAGGCCCATGGTGACTCTGGACGAGCTGCAGAGATCTACAGCTCAGGTGGGGGAATCTGTCCATAGGATAACTATTAGTCGTGCACTGCACAAAGTTGGCCTTTATGGAAGAGTGGCAAGAAGAAAGCCATTGTTAACAGAAAACCATAAGAAGTCCCGTTTGCAGTTTGCCACAAGCCATGTGGGGGACACAGCAAACATGTGGAAGAAGGTGCTCTGGTCAGATGAGACCAAAATGGAACTTTTTGGCCAAAATACAAAACGCTATGTGTGGCGGGAAACTAACACTGCACATCACTCTGAACACACCATCCCCACTGTCAAATATGGTGGTGGCAGCATCATGCTCTGGGGGTGCTTCTCTTCAGCAGGGACAGGGAAGCTGGTCAGAGTTGATGGGAAGATGGATGGAGCCAAATACAGGGCAATCTTGGAAGAAAACCTGTCTGCAAAAGACTTGAGACTGGGGCGGAGCTTCACCTTCCAGCAGGACAACGACCCTAAACATAAAGCCAGGGCAACAATGGAAGGATTTAAAACAAAACACATCCATGTGTTAGAATGGCCCAGTCAAAGTCCAGATCTAAATCCAATCGAGAACCTGTGGCAAGATCTGAAAACTGCTGTTCACAAACGCTGTCCATCTAATCTGACTGAGCTTGAGCTGCTTTCCAAAGAAGAATGGGCAAGGATTTCAGTCTGTAGATGTGCAAAGCTGGTAGAGACATTGCAATGGAATCCAGTAAATCTCCAATAAAATTGATTCATGTTTGTGGCTGTAATGTGACAAAATGTGGAAAAGTTCAAGGGGCCGAATACTTTTGCAAGCCACTGTAGATATGATACAAACCACTGCAGCGCAGTACCTGTAATACCTACAGCATGTTCTAATCGCTCTAATAGGATATTATGGTCGACAGTATCGAATGCTGCACTAAGGTCTAGCAGGACAAGCACAGAGATGAGTCCACTGTCAGAGGCCATAAGAAGATCATTTGTAACCCTTCACTAAAGCTGTTTCTGTCTGTGATGAGCTCTAAAACCTGACTGAAACTCTTCAAATAAACCATTCCTCTGCAGTTGATCAGTTAGCTGTTTAACAACTACTCTTTCAAGGATTTTTGAGATGAAAGGAAGGTTGGAGATTGGCCTTTAATTACCTAAGTTGCTGGGTCAAGAGATGGATTTTTAAGTAACGGTTTAAGGCCTGTGGTACACAGCCGATTATAAGAGATGTGTTGATCATATTAAAGATCCATCCATCTATCCATTTTATTCCACTTATCCGGGGCCGGGTCGCGGGGGCAGCAGCCCAAGCAGAAAAGCCCAGACCTCCCTCTCCCCAGCCACTTCCTCCAGCTTGTCCGGGGGAACACCGAGGCGTTCACAGGCCAGCCGAGAGATAAAATCTTTCCAGCATATCCTGGGTCTGCCCCGGGTCCTCCCGGTGGGAAATGCCCGGAACACCCCACCCAGGAGGCATCGTTGTCAGATGCCTGAACCACCTCAACTGGCTTCTTTCGATGTGGTGGAGGAGCAGCGGTTCTACTCTGAGCCCCTCTCGAATAGCTGAACCTCTCACCCTATCTCTGAGGGAGAGGCCAGCCACCCTTTGGAGGAAGCCCATTTCCAACACTTGTATCCGCAATCTCATTCTTTCGGTCACTACCCACAGCTCGTGACCATAAGTGAGGGTAGGGACGTAGATCGACCGGTAAATTGAGAGCTTTGCTTTTACGCTCAGCTCTCTCTGCACCACAACAGACCGGTGCAGCGTGCGCATCACTGCAGCTGCAGCACCAATCCGTCTGTCGATCTCCCGCTCCCTTCTCCCATCCCTCGTGAACAAGACCCTGAGATACTTAAACTCCTCAACTTGGGGCAGAAACTCGTCCTGACCTGGAGTGGGCACTCCACCCTTTTCTGGCTGAGGACATTGGTCTCAGATTTGCTGATTCTCATTCCCACCGCTTCACAGTCAGCTGCGAACCATTCCAAGGTGAGCTAGAGGCCAGAAAGCTGGAGGCTTCAATTAATTAATGGCAGGACTTCTTTTAGCACTGTTGTAGGAATGGGGTGTAAAATCAGTGTTGGGGATTAACGAAATACATGTACCGGCATTACGTATTTAAAATACAACATTTGAGTAACTGTATTCCGTTACGTTACCATTTGGAAAAGGTGGTATTCAGAATACAGTTACTTTGTTGAAATAAATAGATTACACTGCGGGTTTTTTTTTCTTCCTGTTTCATATGTTAGGCTGTCCCCTCTCTATTCTTGGTAATGGACTACTTGCACTACGGCATGTGACGTATTTCCGTTTCCAAATACTACCGCTTGGGCGTTTCCGGTATGTTTGTTTATCTATCGGTAGCTATGCTAACGTCACTTCAGAATGAGTATAAAAAGGAAAGTATTTAAAACAGAATATTTTCAAAAACAGCAGAAGAAATACTCCGAGCATTGCTGTGTCCCACTTTGTTCGGCTTCAGCCAAATTTAACGGCATACTAAGTTTTCATGGTGTTCCGACCCATTCTGACTTGAGAAGACAATGGCTGGTAAACATACATCATTTCACAATTACCTCTCACACCAGGGTCTGCAGCAGACATTTCGCCAGTGATCAACTCATAGAGCCAACAACCCTCGATGGTCGAAGGTGGCTTATTAAAGGTGCTGTACCAACACTTTTTGAGTGGAATGGCTATAAAGTTGAACCACCGCGGCGTAGTGTTTGGGAGAGAACGGAGCGACGCCTTGAACTAGTTCCTCCTGACGATCAAGAAGAGCACAGTCTTACAAGAGATCATGACTACTGCTCAGTCCCTGAGCCGTCTGCATTAGACATATCTGCATCAGCTGCAGAAGACCTGTCCGAAGACGTGGAGACTCTGAGGAAGGAAATACAGGAGTTACGTGTCCAGCGAGAATTTGGGTTACAGCGTTTTGCTGGCTCCGACACTGACATCCGATTCTATACCAGGTACACCTAAGTTCTATTCAAGCTAACTGTTTAAAATATACCAAGGTCACCATCAGTTAAATTTCGAAAGTGTTTCCAGTCTTAATGAAACACAATAGAAATTTACTTTTTCTCTGCTGATTGTAT